>NW_021363066.1:0-246 GCF_001605985.2 Dendrobium catenatum | reverse complement strand
CTTAAAATATGCAGAATTCAAAATACACCCAAAACAAGGTGCTGTGCACTGACAGCGGACTTAAAACGAAGAAGTTACGCAATTTCGAAGTTTAAAGGGCAATAATTAATTAATTTTAAAATAAGGCAGCTGGCTGTTTTGAACATAACTGCACACAGACCCAAAAATTTCAAGTAAAACCAACTCAAGAATGTGCAGAATCCAAATACGTTCACATCAAGGTGCTGTGCGTAAAAATTCGATTTG
>NW_021363065.1:0-214 GCF_001605985.2 Dendrobium catenatum | reverse complement strand
CTGATATAACTTATCGTCCAGAAGCGAATCAGGTGCAACCACATCATCCAATACCGAGCAGTATCGAGTTCAATGCCGAGCTCAGTACCGAGCTGCGGTATCAAGTGGAGGGTGATGTGACGCATTTTCATTCAACTCTGAACGAGATTCGATATCCGCACAAAATATTTCATCCATCCAGGAAGGGTATCCAAGTGACACAAAACGGTCATCA
>NW_021363064.1:0-910 GCF_001605985.2 Dendrobium catenatum | reverse complement strand
ATAAAAAATATTCATTTTTTTATCTATTTTCATTTTTTTTAGCTTTCTATTACTGTGTTTTTATCTGCTTTTATTTTGTTTTATTTATGAGGGCCTTGATCATCACCATCTTTTCCTTGGTTTCAAATTCTAGTCACATCGTCCTGGACGATACCTGTATCATCCTGGATAATTAGACAAAATCTCTTCAAATTCCACCTGCTGACCTTTTTTGTGCTTGTTGTAACTCATCGTCCTGGACGATACGATATCATCCTGGACGATCTGATCGAACTTTGTTACAATCATGATGATAGTCCTGGCTGATAGAATATTTCATCTGGCCGATGCTTTTTATGTGCATCGTCCTGGCCGATACACTGGATCGTCCTGGACGATCCACGTGTCAGCACGTTTAAAACCTTAAAATCGTCCCTGGAGGATACATTATTGGACAATTATCCTGGCCGATCCACTGTTCGTCCTGGACGATACACGTGGCAGAGATTTAAAACATTTTAACTTTGGCCAGTACGATCAATTATTGTGCATCGTCCTGGACAATACACCTAATCGGCCCGGACGATCTGCTTTTTCAACGGTCGTCCGGTTTGCCTCCTCAGGACGATCGCCTGTGTCAAATCATCCTGGATGATATCTGATCGGCCTGGATGATCGGACCTCCTTTTTGACCAATCGGCCTGTACGCAATTATTGAGCCATATCGGCCTGGATGATTATGCGATCAGCCTCGACGATATGGCTGTTTCTTTAAATTCTGGCCAATCCAGCCATATTTTTCACTTCATCCCTTCTCCTCTTATGTCTCCTTGCTAACTCTCTTCTATGGCTGGTGGAAAACGTGTTCAACAAACTTCTGGGAGTTCTTCAAGGGCTAGGATTGACCCTCATTTTAAGGAGGCAGAAGATG
>NW_021363063.1:0-1009 GCF_001605985.2 Dendrobium catenatum | reverse complement strand
ACCACACGCCCTAAATTAACTTAACACTCAATATATGTAAAGAAAAAAAATTGCAATACTTGACCAAAATCATAAAAACGTATCTACAAGGACACACAAGGAAGTTAAAAGTGTGATTAAGATGAATCCTCAAAACTTGCATCACATGCTCCAAAAAAACAGTTTATGAAATGAATTTCAGCAGATATTACTCATTCATCCATGTCAAATGATCTTGCCCATAAAGGCTTCAAAAAGGAATAGAAAGCTTCATAAGCTTGTGTCACTCAGTCTGAACATCAAGCCTAACGATGGAAAAATGTTCGACAAGCTGCAATCATATCTCTAATGTGGCAGAAATGAGCAAAAGGTACAGTCTTGTGGTTCTCTGGAAGCTAAATATTTGTCTGCAGGAACAAAAGAAAGTTTCTAGGGAAAGTGATATTAATTTGAAAAATTGTGATCTAAAAGATGCAGGCCATATATTTAAATGTATTTCTTCACCATAAACTGCTCTGGCAAGCTTAACCCAACTTGAAAACTTAAAACTACATTAAATGAAGGGGGAGTAAATTAAAGGAAATACAAGTTAACCTTACAATATTTAAAAAGAATAGAGTTACTCTTCCAAAATTGATGGCATAGAAAACTCACAGCATAATTTAAAGGTTATCCAAACGGTTTCTTGTATAAGGTAATTAAGAACAGGATTGATAGCAAGAAAGTCTCTGCAGTTGAAAAGAAAATAAGTGTGATAGAAAATAAATTGAAAAAATCCCGTCTTGAGTTCACAATTCAGAAAGAGTCTTTTGAACCGAATATATGAAAAACTGAATTTGAATATATTGAAAACAAAAACCTTGCATTAAATAAAATATCATATATATCTATCAATCATAGCTAAATTGCACTTTTGTTTCAACAAGCATATATCTAGCAATCAATGTATAATCTGACTTGTACGTATCTAAATCTGCAAGTATTTTTTTTTTATTTTTTTTAATCAAAAACAAATATATTGATAAAAATA
>NW_021363062.1:0-262 GCF_001605985.2 Dendrobium catenatum | reverse complement strand
TTTTTTTTTTGTGATTTTATGTATTTTATTTTTATGATGTTTGTGTTTTTGTTTTGATTGAGTGCATGTGTTTGAAAAATTTTGTGAAAATCGTCCATGACGAAAATTTTTTTGTAAGGGATGAATTGTGTATTGTGTCAACTGTCGGATTTAAAATGTTTTGCATGCAATTTTTTATTTTTTAATTTTCATTTCATTTGTACGATCGTCATGATCATCTAGAGTAAATGAGAAATGATGGGATGATTAATTGGCAGTTAAA
>NW_021363061.1:0-2063 GCF_001605985.2 Dendrobium catenatum | reverse complement strand
CGCCTTGAATTTGTGCTGGCCAATATTTATCGTCCAGGAGCAACTAAAGATTTTTTAGTATATCGTCCCGGCCGATCCTGTGACCGTCCAGAATGATGTGATCGTATCAATAATCCTTGATTGTCGGATCAATTTATGCATAATTATGTCATATCGTCCAGGCTGATCTTACGATCGTCCTTGTCGATTTCCAAAAATATAGAATACTTAAATTGATCATGGCAGCTATTTATTTCTGTTTTGAGCATATCGTCCTGTCCGATAAAAGTATCATCCAGGACGATCAGTTAATTACGGTTGCCTTAACTAAAAAATCCTGATTAGAACTTCTGTTTTGAACTCGATCGTCCAGGCCGATATAAATATCGTTTGGGACGATGTGAGTAAAAACAGAAATTCTGAATCTCTCAAGTGTGTTTGTGTAGGGTTACTTAACATCAGTCACTTCAAACATTTACAATTGACTTAAGAAAGAGAAAAAAGGAAAATTATATACTGACTCAATCCTAATCTACCCAGTCTTGAGCTGGTTTCGATTTCCATCCGATCTTTGAATCCTGAAAATGTCAGTAGTAAAAGACAGTCAAGGTGTTTGCTAACATCAAAATCACAATCCATGAAGCCAAGTTTATAACAAGTATAACATAGCTATATGTTCATCGATGTTTATAGGTGTATATATCAATATCATACAGCATTGATTTCAATAATGGCTTTATCAATTCTCTATATCAATCGGTTCATATTCAATCATGTAAATAAAATCATAAATGTGATTGTAAATAGCAAGGCAAGACATCCCGCTTTAATGTGATATTTTTTATTTTTTTAATTTAACATTCATGAGTATTATCAATTATTCATTATATCATTGATCATCATCATTATATATTACTACAAGTAGTTTGTAATAATCTATAAAGAGTCACCACCCTCTGCCCGTCTACATAATTCGGTCAATCACTTACAGACTAATATATAGGATTACACCACAAATATTTTATTTAAGATAAATTAGTTGGTCAATCTTCCTACGTAGGATATTATGTTTTAAAAGCCAACTCGTAATAATTATAGTGTTAATAGCTAGCTTTACTCACTTACAAGCAAATATCATATTCGATCATTTCATATTAGGCATGCCATTTTTATTTACAATATAAGTCAATATCATATATGAAATGCACTAATATAGAAAATACAGAAAAGCAAAATATAATATTATTCGATATTACTTTGGAGAAAACTTTTAATTATCAATTTATCTTGTGAAAGTTCGACAAATATTATAGCCAAATGCTCATAAAATTCATTGATATATCATATACAAAAAGTTATATGATGAAAGATAGACTATATTATATAATGGGAAAGATTAAATTTCATTCAAACTTCAAAATCATTAAAAACTGCGATGTTTGGGATTACGCAGTTAGCTTGTCATGATATAAGATAATGGCTGCTAAATTATACAGACATATTGAAATTTGCTTAACTCCTGGTGAGTCCCTTTTCTCTTTTTCTTTTCCACTTTCTCCTCTGCCCCTTACTTTCTCTCCTTCTCCGACAAGCCTATATGGTTGGATGTTTTGACTCGGCCTAAGTGGATGGATAGAGGATTATATTAAAAAATATCGTTGTTCATGCCTAAGCTCACAATGCTCCACACCCGACACCTCAGCGCTGCGTATGTGCCTCCATTTCATAGAGCAGTTATATAGATAACTATGGAGTATAACACAGACTGTGGAGGGAAGCAGTGTGGATAGACGCCACACAACGCTCTCGGAACGTCAAAATTCGCAATTTACCCTAGCGCTTCTCCCCAAAAGGCCTCGCTCTTGAAATCACAGCACCATAGCCCTCAGAAAATTTCATACTTTTCCTTAAATTTCTTTGTTAATATAATTTTTCAAAACTTCAGGTTGTTTACACGATCCCTCATTATTACCATTCGTAACCTTCCAACTGATAGTTTATAACTTCTTATCAATCCTATTCTAATATCCACAACACCATCAGATTTTACATTCAATGGTATCACACATCGTACCTTGATTAAG
>NW_021363060.1:0-409 GCF_001605985.2 Dendrobium catenatum | reverse complement strand
CAAAAAATGATATCATCCACATAAATTTGAACAATGATTGTATCCTTTCCAAATTTCTTTAAAAAGAGAGTTGTATCCACACTTCCTTTTTTAAAAGATCTTTCAAATATGAAGGTGCTTAATCTCTCATACCAAGCCCTAGGTGCCTGCTTTAATCCATATAATACCTTTTTCAATTTGAACACATGATTTGGGTATTTAGAATTTTCAAAACCTTGAGGTTGTTCTACAAAAACATCATCTTTAATTACCTCATTTAAAAAGGCACTTTTCACATCCATTTAATATAATTTGGATCCTTTAAAACAGGCAAAGGCTAGTAAAACTCCAATTGCTTCAAGTTTAGCTACAAGGATAAAAGTTTCTTCAAATTCAATTCCTTCAATCTGATTATACCCCTTAGCAACTA
>NW_021363059.1:0-460 GCF_001605985.2 Dendrobium catenatum | reverse complement strand
TTTTAAATTATTTAATTAAGATAACTCCTGATTAATTTTTTTTATCATTATAATTTATTGATCTTAATTAAAACTAAAACTAATGAGTAACTTGTATTTAACATGCTATTAAATTCATAACACATTAAAATTCATTTTTAAATGAACCAATGGCCTTAAATATAGAATTACAATGACATATAGTTTCACAGAATTTATTAGGATTTAACAAATATTTTACTTAATTGTTTTCAAGAATTAATGTGTAACAATCTAACCCGATAAGACTAATAGATGAAACAAGTCCTATCGTGTTGGCTTACAACAGACAAATCCTAAGATCTAATTTTAAAAATTTTCCATAAATCTTCTTCCAAATAAAACTTTAAAAAATAGCAAACCACAAAGCTACTAACATCAACTAGTATATTGAAAATAAACTCATTGTTGAAACTTAGAACCTTGATTGGTTCTTGTTCTT
>NW_021363058.1:0-324 GCF_001605985.2 Dendrobium catenatum | reverse complement strand
CCACTAAAATATGCTAAAGAAAGAGACACAATCAACGGAATATTTTAATCATCTAATGGATTTAAGAGATGCAAACCATTGACTACAAATTTTCAAAAGCAAAGACAAGGCATACGATATCATATTAGAAATAATTTTGTAAAAAAAAGAAATAAAAACAAAACAAACAAAAACAAACAAAAAGTAACAAAAGAATAAAAAGGAAGGAAAACAAGCAAGAAAAAGAAAAACAAAAGAGAAAGAACAAAAACAAAAAGAAAGTAAGTAAAGATCAAAGTCATGCATTCATGTCAATCACACCCAATCTGGTCCTTAAAGAGCTGA
>NW_021363057.1:0-272 GCF_001605985.2 Dendrobium catenatum | reverse complement strand
CATTTGTAAAGTCAGTATACAGTTTAATATGTTCTAACACGATTTGAAAAAGATAATTTGGTATATTTCTACATTTGAATCCTTATGTATGTGTATATGAGTGTTTGTATGCATGTTTTTTTAAAGTGGGTCCCGGGAGTCTGTTTGGATGTTTGAAAAACTTGAAATTTTTCTGGTAGGGCACCACTTTGTTGGGTTCAGCGGCACTGTAACAATGATGCTCTATAATTGTTTTTTTTTTTGCAAATTAATTATGTGCTTTGGCATCCGAA
>NW_021363056.1:0-317 GCF_001605985.2 Dendrobium catenatum | reverse complement strand
GTTATAGTACAATTTTTCGATTTCTCTTTGTTGCGTCCAGGAGTATTCGTGGCGGTAGATAAATATAAAGTTTATCGTCTTAGCGTTGTACGAAAATTCGGCACGCAATCAGATAAGAGAGATTGTCTAGTATTTATGAGACACCAAGAATTTTTACGTGGAAAACCCTTGAAAAGGGGAAAAAACCACTGGGCCTAGCTCAGTTTGAATGAATCCACTAGTATTGTAGTCGATTACAAATGAGGCCCTTCCTTGGGAGAAGGTCTTAGCTTGATATACAATTTATAGAGTACATTACATGATATGAATACAAAGAA
>NW_021363055.1:0-588 GCF_001605985.2 Dendrobium catenatum | reverse complement strand
TCATCCAGAACAAATTTTTATTCGTCCCAAGATTAAATGTTCTCTGGAAAATTTTTGTTCAGGTGAAATTTATATTCATACCAGGATGAAATGCTCTCTGGAAAAAATTTCATCCAGAAGAAACTCCAATTCGTCTCAGGACGAAATGTCCTCTGAAAACTTTTCGTTCAGACAAAATCTATATTCGGGCCAAAATGAAATGTCCTCTGTAAAAATTTCATTCGACGAATGCATATTCATCCCAAGACGAAGCGAACCGACTCTTAAAAAATTTGCAACTTCCTACAGTTTTCGGAACTGACCTATGGTATAAACGTTCGTACCGGACGAACCTGGTTCGTACGGGATGATTAATGTGTACGAAATCAGTTCGTACTAATATACATTGGGTTCATTTTTAACTGAATTAAGTAACATCGTTCGGGACGATCCACGATCGTACGGGACAATCCGCTGCTGACACACTTTAATTTTAGCAATTTTTGGACGATTTTTTGTGTCTTTCATATGTAAAGTTCAATATAAACTGCCACTTAATCTTTTTGCCTACTAATCTTCGTGCCAATTGAAAGGAGAGTCAAGGAGAGA
>NW_021363054.1:0-222 GCF_001605985.2 Dendrobium catenatum | reverse complement strand
ATATATGACTGTGACATGAACTTATTTTTCAATGAAAGTTAGGCTTTCAATGATTCCATGGAATACTAATATGCATTGATTAGATGACTGAAAAGTTTACAAATGAATTTTCAAATATTCAATCCAAGTAATGGATTAAACATTTGAACATCCATTTGGGATTGAAATCAAGCTCTGAAATCCTTCCCAAAAATTCAGAGGATGCCTACACTAAACCTCAGG
>NW_021363053.1:0-540 GCF_001605985.2 Dendrobium catenatum | reverse complement strand
AAACTGCCCAAAAACTGTAAGTTTTCAATTCTGTACGTAGTAGATCATCCTGTACGATCGTGGATCGTCCTGGACGATTTTACTTAAACGATCTGAAATGGCCCTATCTGAGCATGTGTACGAAATGTCTTCATACAGCTGATCATCCTGGACGAACTAGGTTCATCCAGTACGAACGGTTATTACAAGGTCGTTTCTAAAAACTGCTGAAAACTGTTTTAAGTTGGTTAATCGTTCGGACGAGAATATATTTGTCAGGAAGAAATTCTTACAGAGAACCGATCGTCCTAGACGATTCTTAACTTCATCTGGACGAAAATTTTCCAGAAGACCAATCGCCACGGACTATAATTTATTTTTGTATGGATGAAAATTTACCAGAGACCAGATTGTCCTGGACGTTTTTTAATTTATCTGGACGAAAATTCTCCAGAGGACCAGTCTCCATGGACGATAATTTAAATTTGTCTGGACGAAAATTTTACAATGAACCAATCATCCTAGACGATAATTAATTTCGTCCTTGACGAATAGGACTTA
>NW_021363052.1:0-403 GCF_001605985.2 Dendrobium catenatum | reverse complement strand
GATGGAATGCATAAAGATAGAAATGTCATAAAAGGAAATATTCAAAAATGTTAAAAGAATGCAGAAGTCCTATGCACAAATAATAAAGAGAAGATGGTATACTCAATTAAGATAAGGCATACACTCAGCAACTTACTTCCTTAATCCTCATTTCTAGTATGATAGAAAAATTTATTGCAACCAACCAAAAAATATGTTAGGTTTTGTAAGATTGATTGATAATAAAGATATATGTGCTAAACCATCATTGATAATGATTGAGGTGAGATTTTATCGTGATAATTTGGAGAGTTTTGGAAGCTCAATTGCTCTGAAAATAAAGAAAGAAATGCATCTTGGTAAGTACTTAAGCCTAAATTTTAATATTGAATTTATGAGATGCATCTTAAAATTATTAATATTA
>NW_021363051.1:0-474 GCF_001605985.2 Dendrobium catenatum | reverse complement strand
AAGATAAAGGTGCATAAAATAAAAAATAAAGTAAAACAGTTTTCTAGGATTAGATGGGGGCATTTAAAGAATATTAACAAAAATATTTTTGAGAGTAAGATTTTATATCTTAAGATTTTGTCTGTGTATTAGGATGCTAATGTTATGTGGAAAAAAGTGGCTAGTGATATTAAGAAAATTACAAAAGATATGCTTGGAGTATCAAAGTGAAAATCTCATAATAGTAAAAATAGTTGGTGGTGGAATCCAATTGTGCAAGAAAAGATTAAAAATAAAAAGATTTGTTATAAAAATTGGTTTAATTTTAAAAATTATGATAATTGGGAAATATATAAAGTGGTTCGTAAGGATTCAAAGAAAGCAATATGCGATGCAAATACATTAGCTTTTAGTGATTTATATAATAGATTAAATACTAAGGAAGGAGAAAGATATATGTATAAGTTAGTCAAATAAAGAGATATGAGTAGTAAG
>NW_021363050.1:0-326 GCF_001605985.2 Dendrobium catenatum | reverse complement strand
ACTGGCATTTTCAGCTTCCTGGCCCTCGTGTCCACCCGTATGCCCTATTCCCCCCATGGCCTCCTCTGTCCCAAGCTATGGGATCTTCCCAAGTTCCTCTTTCTCCATATCGGGGCTCATCCTCCCTCCTTGGCTGCCGGTAGCCATCTTCCCCTCGTGCCCCGCCATGGTGGTTATAGACCCCCCTTGGCCGGTCCAATGGGTCGAGCCTCCGACGTCGCCAATCATCTTCTCTTCCTTCCCTGAAGTCTCTCCTTCTGTCATGTTCTTCCCGCCTGATGGACTCCCAAGGTGGCATCCTTCCGTTGCTGTCAAGCAGTTCCACC
>NW_021363049.1:0-232 GCF_001605985.2 Dendrobium catenatum | reverse complement strand
TTTTTTAAATTATAATTAATTATTATTAATTTTAATTAATTATAATAAATAATAATAATATTGGTTCTTTTATCGATGCTTACAACGGGCCGGCAAACCCCCAAGGCGCTCACGTAGCGTTGAGGGGGGGAAACCGGTGCGATGCTTGCGACGATTTAAGGATCCCTGTTCAATGCTAGCAACGAGCCGGCAAACCCCCGAGGCGCTCAAGTAGCGTAGTAGGGCGGGAAAC
>NW_021363048.1:0-241 GCF_001605985.2 Dendrobium catenatum | reverse complement strand
TCTGTTTTCAGAGATATTGATTTTTGATCGAGTTGTGACCTGCTTTGTGTTTTCGTAGTCGAATTTTGGACCTGATTTGGTATTGACAAAGCTATCACCGCACAACTTGATTTGGTATTGACAAAACTTTCACCGCACAACTTTTTAGAATGTTATAGATATGAATATTGTACACGATTTGAGTATTTTCTGCAATGATTTTACTGGTCGGAATTGGTTCTATGCGATTTTAATTGAATAG
>NW_021363047.1:0-362 GCF_001605985.2 Dendrobium catenatum | reverse complement strand
AAAGGCCAGAGATGAAGAGCACATAAAAACTTGGAGACTCAGCTTGCAAGCATGATGTCACAAGTTAGGGAGATGCAAGAAAAGTTGGATAAGTCACAGCAAGAGTCTCTTAAAATCCAGCAGTCAGCTCGAGAACTCACGGAAAAGGCCAAAAAGGCAGAATTTAGTTCCAAACCACTCGAGTCACCACCTGTGACCCTTCCTTGTCCAATAGAAGCACCTCCAGTTTACCCCACGGTTTCCACCGCTCTTCTGATTCTGCCTCAGAAGGATATTAAGCAATTAATTGAGGACCAGGTAAGGGAGGCCTTAGCCCTTTTGTAAAGAACCATGTCTATTCCAAAGGGTAGACCTTACCCCGA
>NW_021363046.1:0-232 GCF_001605985.2 Dendrobium catenatum | reverse complement strand
AAGGGCTTCATCATACAATTCTTTGCAAATTCATGCAATATAAGTTTAAATAACAACACTATTTTATAGAGAAAGAGGATCAATAACATGTACATGCTTGATTTAAATAACATTGAATGCGATATATATTTTTTTCTTAAAACCAGCTGCTGATGATTCATGGTTACGGCACAGAAGACTATGTCATGCTAATATAAAAACCCTTAGGAAAGTGACCCAAAAAGACCTAGTT
>NW_021363045.1:0-216 GCF_001605985.2 Dendrobium catenatum | reverse complement strand
GCACAACAAAATGCGGCCTAAATAAATAAACTGTTTCTGAATGCTAAAGAGATTTGTACATTATAGTTTAAATTGAATCAATTATTGAATATAAAAAAAAAAATCAACTATCATAAAATACCACTGCTCCATGCACTGCAATTCAAATTATAGTCCCCTGATCTTCGTTGGGGAAGAAAAGGCTACTCACATGGCGTTCATACCAGCAAGCTTCCG
>NW_021363044.1:0-1143 GCF_001605985.2 Dendrobium catenatum | reverse complement strand
ACAGACTGACTCAACCCTAAACCTACGCAATCTTGAATTGGCTTCGTTTGTTCATTCGATCTTTGATTCCTGAAAAGTTAGAAGTAACATGTAGTCCAAAAGAATCAATAGTGTTTGTCAATCATCAAAATATAAGTCATGAAAATAGATTTGCAATAATCTCCCCATTTTAATGATGGCAAAACACAACGAAGATAATCAGTAGTAAAATTACGGGATCGACAAGTGTAAAAACATCATAAACTTCTCTCCCTTTTGACATATAAAAATGGAGGAGGAGAAAAAAAAACAATATCAAACCACAAATTGTTTTTTACCAAGGCATGAAAATGATGTAGTATTCCATGTGATTGATTGAAAAACTTGTGGGTTAATGAGTTAACAATCTCAACAATTCAAAGAATGGTAGAATATTCGGTCATGATAACCCTTAGCTCAGACATTTTCTTATGGTAGAATCGTCTTTTGAAATCAATGACATAACTCAAAGAATTAATTGGATATGAGAAAAAGAATCCATCCATCACTTGGTTCAAGAAAAAAATATCTTTATAAAATAATAAACTAAAGTAAATCTATCATGATCGCAAAACAATCGAAATCAAGCCTTTGAGAATCAAAAACTTCTAAGTTCTAAAAGATCTAAAAAGAGAGACTAGCTTGCTTTTGAGTCGGCTCATTTTATGCCTCTTGTTAATTGAGTGGCGCTTTGCGCATCTTTTTATAGATTTTCAATTTGGCATCTTTGCGCTTCTTTCGTTGGCATCATTGGCCAAAATATTTTTTTTTTATTTTTTGCCAGCAACATTCTCTTTTATAATCTCTTAAAAAAATCTTTGTTGTGAGTATAACTTCTTAGATATTAGAAAATAGGAGCTCTCTCTAACATAATGAAGAATTATCACAAACATAATCAATAATCAAAGACAAGAGAAATGAGGGATCTTGATGTGACAAAAAGACTTTGATCATTATAAATACAAGATAGATTTGCTTAAGCAAGTTTAAGAAAAGATCTTAATTTCATACACAATCTCTAATTTAAAATAGATTTTTGATTAGAAAAGAAAATTATGTAATTAAAATAGGTTAGAGAAAGAGACAGAATCACAAAATATTTTTACCATCTAAGAGATTAAGAGA
>NW_021363043.1:0-291 GCF_001605985.2 Dendrobium catenatum | reverse complement strand
TAAATTTCATCTGTAAGTCTTGAGCACAAAATCTCAACTACTTGGAGCCTCAGGTTTCGTTTGGGACTGTTTTTTTACTTCTTAAAGTAATTTTTTAGTTTGAAAATTAAAATTTTTATACTAAAAAATTGTTTTAAGAAGCAGTAAGAAAGACATCCTAAACGAAGCCTCGGTCATAGGTTTTGCTTTCAAGCTTTTGGGAATGTCTTATTTCTCTTGTTGCAAGTTAATGTTTCTTATCAAGTTAAATATATATATCAGCATACGCTGACTTGTCTTCTTACTTTCATT
>NW_021363042.1:0-685 GCF_001605985.2 Dendrobium catenatum | reverse complement strand
AAATAAGTTGTATGTGCCACAATTCTTCTATAAATGTCTACAGAGAATTTGTTGCACCTATTGTATATCCATCACATATTCTTCACACTTCATTCATTAAAACATCGCTATGTTCATTACAACTATCACATGCCCTTCCACAAGTATCAGAGTTTTATATTAATGAATATCATTCATATGTGAGTGCTATTTGTTGATTTTTGCATTCAATTCATCATGTTAACTCTTGGAAGATTTCTTTGGAAATTTTATGTCATTTCGTAAAGAGTCCTTAAGCAAACTATAGTGGATATTTTATCTAATATAAATCCTTGTAGCCAATGTAATTGTCTCAAACAAATCAATTGCATGAGTTTCCCTTATCATTTTTTAAAAAAATTGTATAATCATCTGCACTTGTATTGCTATAATATCTTTTGTATTAGTTTATCAATGCTTGCAAGTATATTACATATCCTTTATTCTTGTTAAAGATTTCTTGCAAATCAAATGAGTATTGAATTCTTGTACATCATAAGTGATTTTGTTCATTATAGTTGTTTTAATATTCCTTACAAATATGTTACCTCCCTTGTATATGATTGTAGGTGAGTTATCATGTTCATTGAGAGCATGCATTGTTGCTTATGAACAAATCAAAAAATCATGCCTTTTAAAACATAAGTCCCTAGGTTCACAAGTTTCA
>NW_021363041.1:0-228 GCF_001605985.2 Dendrobium catenatum | reverse complement strand
GAGTAAATCATCTCCAATTTTTCTAAGAAAAAGGGTGATGTCTACGCTGCCCTTAACAAACTCCCTTTCTAGTAAAAATGTGCTAAGCCTCTCATACCATGCTCTTGGTGCCTGCTTTAAACCATACAAAGCCTTTTTTAATTTAAAAACATGATTTGGAAATTAGGAACTCTCAAAACCTTGGGGTTGTTGTACAAACACATCCTCTTTTATTTCCCCATTCAAAAA
>NW_021363040.1:0-225 GCF_001605985.2 Dendrobium catenatum | reverse complement strand
CGTGCCCGATCAAGATAATTTTCGCATGGCGTATCAAGTGTCAAATGAATTTTTTTGTCATACTTGTTGTCATTAGAAAAAGAATTAAGTGATTTATGTCTTTCACATTTTTTTTAATATTATTGTTTTTTTTTGTATATTTTTCTTTCAATTTATACCATAATGTGATATAAATATATTTGTGTGTTTGTCATATGCATCGTCAAATATGGAGCTTGATTTCTA
>NW_021363039.1:0-211 GCF_001605985.2 Dendrobium catenatum | reverse complement strand
TTCCTCATTAGGATGTCTTGTATAGATCTATAAATAGAGAAGATTGTAATGAATAATTTCAAACTTTTCCCTCTCAAATTCTCCGTTTTAACATATCTCGACATTCATTGTGTTAGAATATATATATATATATATAAGTAAACATTCGTTCTTATTCCATCATCTATATGCTCTTCAAATGATGCTGCAAAAGTAGAATATGCATACAATG
>NW_021363038.1:0-1154 GCF_001605985.2 Dendrobium catenatum | reverse complement strand
GAGTGGAAGCAAAAAGATGCATTACCTTGAAGTTTATATCACTCTGGTTCAGAATGCGAGATGGAGTGATTTTTGCAGAGGAAAATTGAGGAAAGGATTCCTTATTTTCTTTTAAAAGAAAGTTCTCAGAAGGATTCCCATGGGGTTTCTTTGCTAACACCTTTTGTCGCTAGCTAGAGGAGGCCATTGTTGATCTTGAAATAGAAAGGGATTGAAATAGATGTTTGGAGATGTGATTATTGAGTTAGAAAGCCATCTTATTTAAAGAAAACGATACGTTCGTCGTTGACAAAAATTATCGTTCGTCTGGACGAAATATTTTCGTACAAACGATCAAATTCGTCCAAAATGTAACGGCTTTTCGTAATCAACACAACTTACGATACATCCTTTTGTACAGACTTTTTGACTTGACTGATCGTACAGATGATTATTGATCGTACAGATGATCAAAAGTTAATTTGTTTTAATGGCAGTTGAAAACCGTCCCCCTCTATGAATCGACTTCTGTTCGTCTGGACGAACCAAAGGTTCATATGGACGAACTTCATAATAAATACTGTATTATCCGTTCAACTGCTGCATTCAATCGTACCGACGTTTGAGAAAAAATTTTCGTCCCGGACGATCATGCAGATCGTACAGACGAACTACATTAAAAAAACTGCTGTCAAGATGTTTCAAATCACGCAAACTGAATTTTACACACATCGTCCCGTACGAAAATTTTCGTCCCGGACGATTACCACAAATTTTTGGATTTTTGAATTTTTTATCAAAGAAAATCAAACTAAACTCACAAATCACAATAGACAATGATAAATGCACAGTCTCTAAAATAAAATCACTCAAAACAAATAAAAATCACAAAAAACAAAATCATAAAAAACATAAACTACGAAAATAGAAATATCAATGTTGCAAAAAAATTTTTATTTAAGCATTCAAATCAATTACACCAAGCCTTGTTCTTGATGCACTGAAGGTGTCAAAGGCTAAAGGTTTTGTAAAAATTTCTGCAAGTTGATTTTCAGTTGAAACATGAGTAAGTTCAATTTCTTCCTTGGATACATGATCCCTTATGAAATGATGCCTTATATCAATATGTTTGGTTATACAATGTTGAATAGGATTTTTGGAAATGTAAATAGCAC
>NW_021363037.1:0-631 GCF_001605985.2 Dendrobium catenatum | reverse complement strand
ACGTTCCTATATGATTTTATTATATTAGTTTGATTTTGACAATTTTATCGATATTTTTGATTTATGCTTCATATGATTTTTGTATTGATTGGTATTATAGATACAACGATTGCTTTATAGATTTGACATTCGTATTGATTTACTACTTTACTGGCTAACTGGCTTTCAAGCTATAGTTTTTTTTTATTTATAAATTCTAATACTATTTCGTTTGAGATTTATTATTTATGCACTAATTCAATAATCATATGAATGTAACTACAATAATTTGACTGTTAACATGCATATTGCTCCTTTACCGTGCTTTGAATTAAGTTAGAGGTTTTGGTGACCTGTTGGACTATTTAAACTCATTATATATTATTAAATGATTTTATATCAAGGTAAGGGAGCAGAAGTATAGGCTAGTCAGCTTTCTTTATGTTTTGTTTCCTTTTGTTAAAAATCCTGAGATGTGTATAAATTTTTAGGAATGAACACAAATGTGTATATTATTATTTTAAATTTTAGAATCTATTTTGCTACTTCATGAATGATATAGATAGCTCTAATTATTATTTATTAAAAGATTAAAATAATAATTATTTATATTTAGATTCTGGGGCATCATACCTTGCACACACAAACTTAG
>NW_021363036.1:0-377 GCF_001605985.2 Dendrobium catenatum | reverse complement strand
ATGGATTCTCTCGACCTATTCCACATAGGTTAACGTCATCGAGCAAAGACTCTGACATACAACGTTGGATAGGTCTTATATCCTTGGTGGATTCTCTCGACCTCTTCCACACAGTTTAACATCATCGAGTAAAGACTCTGACATACAACCTCGGATAGGTCTAACATCCTTGATAGATTCTCTCGACCTCTTCCACACAGGTTAACATCATCGAGCAAAGGCTCTGACATACAATTTTGGATAAGTCTAACATCCTTGGTGGATTCTTTCGACCTCTTCCACATAGGTTAACATCATCGAGTAAAGACTCAGACATACAACCTCAGATAGGACTTACATTCTTGGTGGATTCTCTTGACCTCTTCCACACAGGTTAA
>NW_021363035.1:0-336 GCF_001605985.2 Dendrobium catenatum | reverse complement strand
TGTATGACATGAGTTATTTGATGTATATTTGGTCTCCACACTAGATATGATTTTCTATACATAGTGCAAGTGTGGGATATGTGCCCAATCATGATATATGAAAAACATTTAACTCCAAGGAAATAATGTTTTAATCTATTTATGAAAACTTGTCTTTTCTTAGGTTTTGATTTTTTTTTCTTTTTATGAGGATTAAAAAATTCTTCAGGTATAGGTGGAATCCTATTTCTTCAAGTGTGTTCAGTTGTGCTTAAAAAATGAGTTTTTATGTTCTAACACAGCATTGTTAACTTTCAAAAATTATTCTCTATTATCATATTCATCCATAAAAGTTTT
>NW_021363034.1:0-255 GCF_001605985.2 Dendrobium catenatum | reverse complement strand
ATAGAATATCGCTATTATATATGTTTTTGAGTTTCAGAGACTTTCAAATAAATTTCAGAGTAAGCTAAACAAACTTATTAGAATTCTTTCGATGGGATTTTTTCTTTCTTCATACTAAAATAAATCAATAAATGCTTTAAATAGTAAACTTTAGGTAGGAGCATATATAGGATAAGAAAAAATTTAAATGAAGTTAATAAATGTTTTAGCCTTTAAAGAAAAAAAAAAAACATGCTGTATAAATGTTTTAGCAAG
>NW_021363033.1:0-338 GCF_001605985.2 Dendrobium catenatum | reverse complement strand
GTACAAGCTTGGGCCTCTGGTATGGGAGAAATCTGCGCCCATTACGACAAAATGATATAGATGCATATAAAGGCATCGGGTTCATCAAACGAAAATTCCTCCGGAAAGAGATTTGTCGCGCCATCATATGTATGAAAATTGAATATGAAGATGGTGATGCTGAAGAGACATACGAAGCTGATGATTATGATGATCAACCCGTAGAAGCCGAGCCTGCACCAGAAGAACTTGAAGATGGTGGACAGACAGCCACTATGGATGAGCTGAAAGAAGTCAACTTGGGAACTGAGGAAGACTCTCGCCCAACCTTCATTAGCTCTCTTGTGAGACCTCGTTCC
>NW_021363032.1:0-250 GCF_001605985.2 Dendrobium catenatum | reverse complement strand
AAAATATATACAAAAATTTTTTTTTATAGTGTAGAGAATGCAAATACGAACAAAACGAGGTATTATACGTCAAAATCAGACGAAAAACAATTTTCTACAATTTTTCAAAGAAATCTAGATTAAAAATGATTTAAAAAATCAATTTTAGAATTAAAAATTCGGCGGCGGGCCCGGTCTGACACGTGGCGCCCCGGGATTGGGCGCACGGTTTTGGGAGACGGCGCCCAATGATTGGCGCTGATTACGGGAA
>NW_021363031.1:0-300 GCF_001605985.2 Dendrobium catenatum | reverse complement strand
TTTGTCAAAGAATCTTTTAATTTATTTGTTTACCAAATTTTTTTTTTCTTTTCTTTTCTTCCACAACAAAAAGGGAGACATTCCTATGGCTATCAAAGATTTGCCTTTCGAGATTTTAGAAAGAAAGTCAAAGTGTTGCAATTTCAAAGCATTTTATGTTCTAAGTGCAAATTATTATTTAGTTTTCTTATCCACAAATTTACTGGATCTTCTTCAATTTTTCGTCGCAAATTTACATTTTATATTGTGATTTTTTTAATTTTTTATATAAATTAAAATATGCTTATCAGTATAATATAT
>NW_021363030.1:0-337 GCF_001605985.2 Dendrobium catenatum | reverse complement strand
TTTTATTTTATACAAAAGTTGTTTGACTGCCACTCTACTCGTCTGTCATAGACCCTTTGACTTCCACTCTACTCGTCTGTCATATCTGAGTCTGACGGATTCATAATCACACAAAATATGCAACTAAATTCACATGCACATGATACAAATAATAATAAGCATCCAAACAAACTTAAAACTACCCTACTTGACTTACAAATTAATTCATGTTGTTCTGTTTTACAATCCATTCCAAAATTATTTCTTTAATATCACAAATGCTTGTCACAACCCAACTCGATTAGGATAGGTCCTATCGTCTTTAGCTCTAATAGGCAAATCCCAAGATCTAAATTTT
>NW_021363029.1:0-205 GCF_001605985.2 Dendrobium catenatum | reverse complement strand
AAAATTTGATGACGGATGAAATTTCCCTTCAAGACAGAGGGCATTTTAAATATTTATTTGAGTTATCATCGAACTCCAAATAAATATTTAAAATTATTCATGAAGCTACAACTACATAAATACATAACAGAAACTGGTGCCTTCAAGCAAGCAAATATACGATCATAACAAAAATTTTGCCAAAATCTCGAAGTCCAGATTGAGA
>NW_021363027.1:0-638 GCF_001605985.2 Dendrobium catenatum | reverse complement strand
CATTGAATATTATTTTATTTGCTATTGTCCTTGAGTAATAACATTTTAGGAAGATCATAAGTGACTCAGGACGAAAGGAAGACTCAAGACCGGGTAGATTAGGAGTATGAGACAAACATTGTATTTTTCTATTTATTTTGTTTTTACTTTATTGAGTCTAGCCACAAATGCATAAGAGTAAGAGCAACCATGCACACACACAGGGGGAGAGTTGTTTTTTAACTACAAAATGTAATAAAATTTCTTCTCTGGAGAACGTACTGTACGATTGTAATTTGTACCGTACGATCCAAATCATGTGGACGATTCTGTGAATAGATCGTACTGTACGAATGTATTCATACTGTACGATATGTTCAGATCCAAAACCTTAGCCGTAGTTTACTTTAAGTGATTTTGCGCCGTTCATACTGTACGAACATGTTCGTATTGTATGATCTATTTTAAATACTTACTTAAATTAACCCGTGATTAGTGCATGAAATCCAGGCCTAATTAAATTTTGAACATCGTACTGTATGAACCATATCGTACCATACGATGAACAGAGATGAAGTATGATCGTCCTGGATATTGTCCTGGACGATCTCTTGGTTTTTGACACATCGTACTGTACGATAGTAATCGTACCATATGAT
>NW_021363026.1:0-248 GCF_001605985.2 Dendrobium catenatum | reverse complement strand
CAGTCAACGGGTTGACAGATGATGAGAAGCTGACGGCGGCAGGTTTGTGTCTGGAAGGGAAGGCGTTGGCATGGTATCAGTGGCGTGACAGGAGGGACCCCATCCGGAACTGGAGAGAGTTCAAGGATTTCTTATTAGAGCGTTTCCAATCCGACGGGGAAGAAGACTTCTATGAGCAATTCTTTGCCTTGACTCAAGAATGGACTGTGGTAGATTATCGGGATCGGTTTGAGTACTTGGCTAGCAGA
>NW_021363025.1:0-300 GCF_001605985.2 Dendrobium catenatum | reverse complement strand
GAACCAACGAAATGCTCATACTAATAACATCATAAAGCCAACAATATATCACACTACATGAAACGCAAGCCAAAATTATCTCTCTCAAATCTTCCATGGTTGGGATAATTAAGCAATACATGTTTAAGAAATGAGAAATAAAATTATACTTCTCCAAAATCAAGCGGCAAATGACAAATAAACATTTCAATCCAAGCTATAATCACAGGAAAGAAAGTTTAATGCAAATGGCCTTTGCCACATTCAAAGAGCATATTTTAACCATTCGACATAATGTTGAGCCAATCCTATGCCGAGTTT
>NW_021363024.1:0-210 GCF_001605985.2 Dendrobium catenatum | reverse complement strand
ATAAATCCTACCACGGATATTGAAGGTAAAGTTTAGCAATCATGTTAGATCACTTGATGTGTTTCATATTTCAATTGGAAACATAAATCGTGCTAGAAAGTCATGTGAGTATCTAAACATCAACATCTTGTTTAAATCCAATACCAAAGTTTTGTGTATTCATTGCAAAATTTATGTGCATGTTTATATAGCAGAAAAACATGTGTGGTA
>NW_021363023.1:0-414 GCF_001605985.2 Dendrobium catenatum | reverse complement strand
GCTCTCACACAAGACCTCGTGGGAGCATATGGTACCTAGACAGTGAATGTTCAAAGCATATAACTGGAGATACTGCTCAATTCATAACGCTGGAAGCCAGCAGTGGAGGCAAAGTTACACTTGGAGATAATACCACAAAGAAAGTGGTTAGATCAGGTATGATTGGAAAATTGAAAAACTTTTTCATAGACAATGTGTTATTGGTTGAAGGCTTAAAACTTAATTTGTTAAGTATAAGTCAGTTATGTGATAAGGGCTATAATGTAAAATTTTTACCTACTAGCTGCATATTAAGCCTAATGAGAAAGAAGTTTTAAATGGAAAAAGGGTAAACAATTTTTACATGCTAGATTTAAATTGTATTTAATCTCCTACTATTTTTTGTTTGAAAACTTTTTCTGATGAATCATGGCT
>NW_021363022.1:0-261 GCF_001605985.2 Dendrobium catenatum | reverse complement strand
ATGACTTTAAAAAACCAATTTACTTTCGAAGATTGAGTAGTAGAGCATATGGATTTCCAGAAAATGGTGGCCTTGGAATCAACAGGTTTCCAAGGAGAAATATAATGCAATAGTAACCAGTCAGCCATAGGAAATTTAAAGTTATAAATCCTCAGAATAAGTGAACAATTAAAATCGTATTGAAGAGCAGAAATGCTAGGGACATCGAGTCCCCCCAAATCTTTAGGCTTGCAAACCGTTTCCCAAGCCACCAGGTGTAAT
>NW_021363021.1:0-332 GCF_001605985.2 Dendrobium catenatum | reverse complement strand
ACTCAAATTGGGTAGAGGCAAAGAGTGGCAGTATTTGATAAATTGTATTTTCATGAATCAGAACTCTCGAAGGGGTTATTTTTGCAGATACAAACCTAGGAAAGGATTCCTCATTTTCTTTGGATAAGAAGTTTTCATTAGCATTCCTAGAGGAAGGTCCCCTAGTCAGTTCCTTAGCGTGCCTAACCCTCTTGCTTAAGCTTGCCATGAAAAGATCAAAAGGAATAGAAGGTTAAAAAGGCTTTTGAAGAGAATGAAGTTTAAGTTCTAAACCCTTTCAATTTAAAAAAAAAAATAATATTTCGTACAGACAAAATTAAGTTTCATCCCGT
>NW_021363020.1:0-470 GCF_001605985.2 Dendrobium catenatum | reverse complement strand
GTTTGACTTTATGATAGTTTGGTTATATTTATATGTTAATGTTGTTTGTCATAAAATTTGTAGTCGTTGAGTTAGAGAGTTTGTTGTTTTAGCATTGTAAGAAGATTAAACATATATATATATATGTACACATATAAGAAAAGAGTTATAAACGACATTAGAATTTTTATATGAAAAATTCAAAGAGGAAAAATGACGGGCTTAGCTCAGTTGAAATAATTTTACTATTGTTTATAATCAACATATACAAATGATGACCTTTCTATAAATTGAAAAATACGTTGATAAAATATGGGGAATGTAAGTTGTGTAGAACAATTAATTTCCTTGGTGGAAGTTGGAAGAGCTAAATGGCAAGAGAATTGTCTTCATGAGATTGTTTGTTGTTGTTTGGTCATTCACTTTAAGAGAGGATAACATAGGCTAAGAGTCCAAAATAAATCTTAGCATTGACATCTAGAGTCAAAGTT
>NW_021363019.1:0-666 GCF_001605985.2 Dendrobium catenatum | reverse complement strand
CACTATTCCTTTTAAAGATTGAAATAAACTACTTTCAAAATAGATTAATCCGAGCGCATAAATCTGGCTCAAATTCTTTTGGGTATGTGCTTGACTTCAATTTAGCTTAAATTATTAGGAAACTTTAAATTTTAAATTGTTATTAGAAGCATCGATTATGTGTAGAGAATTATTAATTATTATTACTCATTTTCATAATTTAATAATAATATGTAACTAAATTTTAAATTGAAAGAGCTAGAAATTAATTATTGATTAGTTTTGGTGATTAGTTTTGGTCAACTAATGACTCCATTATAATCGATTCACTAACTAATTATTTCATTATGTTATATTTTTGTCTTTGATATACATCTCTAATCTTAAATGGATATCTTTTCTATTTCAGCATAAGAATGAATAACATGTTATTTTTTGTTTAAGAGCATAAGGGTTTAATTATGAAGCATAATGGGTAGTTTAGTTAACTTAAGAGCATAAATCATTTTTATTTTATTTTAATGATGTGTACTATTTAAACATAATAATGATAAATGTGCATTCAATACAAATTTATTATTGAGTGAGATGCACATAAGTTTGATACTAATGTTATTATTTTTTTTTTAAAGTTTGATACTTGTTGCGGGCTAGAAAATACGCGGCGATAGAGATTTAATTCTGCGT
>NW_021363018.1:0-354 GCF_001605985.2 Dendrobium catenatum | reverse complement strand
TCACCCTCAGGTGCTATCAACATTCTACCATCTATCGCCTGCTCTGGTGTAGCTGGTGTCGAAGGTCCAGCTGAAGAAGGCTGATGGGGTGGTGGGGGATAGTATGGTGGAGCATATGGTGGAAATGGATAAGTAGGAGGGGCACCAGCATAAGGTGGGAGATGCGTAGTATGTATAGAAAGGAGTACTCTGCCTGGGATTTGGTGAAGGAAATCAGGGGTTTGCTAAGTAGAACTGCGGGCTACTGGCTCCAGAAGTGGATAAAGATTGTGTAGCAGGCTAAGGCTATGTAGCAGGCTGATGCTGTGTAGTAGGCTGAGGCTGTGTAGTAGGATGAGACTGTGTAGCACCCTC
>NW_021363017.1:0-355 GCF_001605985.2 Dendrobium catenatum | reverse complement strand
CCCACCTCCGCAAAACCGTCCTACTCCGCCGCATCTCCTCAGACCTCCGCCGCCGTTCTCTTTCGGAGCGCACACTCCACTCCCTTGAGCTTATCGTGGAGCTCGACCGCCATAGCGGCTCCCGGCCCTCGCACCGCTTGAAGGCTGCGTACTGCGCCGCGGCCGTTGAGTGCACCGCCGCGGCTTTCTTGAGGAGAGGCAGGGATTTCGTCGACTTTGTTGAGAGATTCTGGATGGCAGAGGCTGCGGAGGGTCTCGTCTCCGAGCAACTCATTGAGTGGCGGAAAAGGATGGAACGGTGTCTCTCGAGTGGTGAAGGTGGCGAAGAGATTTTAAAGAGGGACGCAGAAGATGC
>NW_021363016.1:0-337 GCF_001605985.2 Dendrobium catenatum | reverse complement strand
CGGTAAGTTTCAATTGAGTAATATTTGGGATCATTTTCGGATTCCAGCCCAGAAATCTCTTATATTTGGTGCGATTTGGCATAGCTCGTTTCCTATTACGTACTCGACTTTAGCTTGGAGATGCATTAAAGGTTTTATCCCTGTGGATAATTTGCTTCAAAAAAAAAGGTATAATTTTAGCTTTGAAGTGTTTTTGTTGCTCTAATACTGAAGATATTGATCATATTTTCATTAATGGTTTGGTGGCGCAAAAGGTTTGGTTGTATTTTAATAGTATTACTGGTAAGAATGTGTTGCCTTATCAGAACAGCTTAGCTTCCATGCTTGAATGTTGGTT
>NW_021363015.1:0-265 GCF_001605985.2 Dendrobium catenatum | reverse complement strand
AGAGAGAGAGAGAGAGAGAGAGAGAGAGCGAGGATCTTATGAGGGAGAGCTTGTGAGGGGATTCACAAGGGTTGCTCCAAAAATTATTCAACTTCTTCTTCCCTAGAGTCTCTTATCCTTGGACAGGTTGGGAGAGGTAAGTTTCAGCAAGTGATCATGGTTCTCTATCTGCTTCAGGAGGAAGCAAAAGGAGTTGGGTTCTCTAGCTTGCCGGGTGTGGCAAAAAGGAGATATTTTTGTGAGGGCTTCTCCGCCTAACTATGGG
>NW_021363014.1:0-563 GCF_001605985.2 Dendrobium catenatum | reverse complement strand
TGAAAGAAAGTTTTCAGAAGCATTCCTATGAGGTTTTTTTGCTAACACTTTTTGTCGCTTGCTAGAGGAGGCCATTGTTGATTTGGAAGTCAAAAGGGATTGAAAGAGATATTTGGAGATGTGATTGTTGAGTTAGAAAGCCTTCTTATTTAAAGAAAGCGATACGTTCGTCCTGGACGAAAAATGTTCATCCTGGACGAAAATTATCGTTTGTCTGGACGAAACAATTTTGTACAGACGATTAAATTTGTCCAAAATGTAACGGTTTTTCGTAATCAACACAATTTATGATACGTCCTTTTGTACGGACTTTTTCACTTGACTGATCTACAGGCGAAAAAATTTCGTACTGACGATCAAAAGTTAATTCGTTTTAATGTTAGTTGAAAATCGTCCCCAACTATTAATCGACGTCTATTCGTCTGGACAAACCAAAAGTTCGTACAGACGAAGTTCACAATTAAAACTGCCTTATCCATTCAACTGCTGCATTTAATCGTCCCGACGTTTGAGAGAAAAATTTTTTGTCCTGGACGATCATTCAGATCGTACAGACGAACTAC
>NW_021363013.1:0-307 GCF_001605985.2 Dendrobium catenatum | reverse complement strand
ATAAAAAATCCTTACCAAAATTATACATTTGCCCATGGATATTGAAACAAATTTTTAAATCCCATATATTTTTTATTTGAGGCGACATTCTTACTGCTTCTCAAAGAAACATTTTTAGTACAAAAAATAAAATTTTTGTATAAGAAAGCAGCTTCAAGAAGTAAGAAAGCCTTCGATAATGAAGCAATATACTCATTTAGAGCAATATACTCATTCAGTACACAACATTCATAACTCTCTCTTTATAGCAGTAAAAATAGCAAGGTTTTCATAACACAAATAATGTGCCTTTGCTTGAAATATGGTA
>NW_021363012.1:0-563 GCF_001605985.2 Dendrobium catenatum | reverse complement strand
CTAAGTTGAAGAATCATCTACACATGCATGCATTCTAAGTTCTTTCTTAGATCATATCAAATTTGATCTTAAGTCTCTTAGAAATCATAAGGATAGATCTCCCCTATCCAAGTTTCTAGATCATGCCAAAATTGATCTAGAGACCTCTCCAAAATCTTAGGAAATCAATTATTCCCTTTCCTACTTGAGTCCAAAACATTCTAAAAGACATAGGGAAATTCCTTTCAAACGCGCATCTCCTCTTTCCATGAATCCAAAACATTCGTGGAGGAATGAAGAATCTTCTCTCGTACATAATGCTTGGAGCATTCCCAAAGCTCCAAGTTTTAGATTGTATGAATCATTTGCAACTTGGAACCAAATTCCAAGTTCTTCCCTTCTTTGTTTGTTGAAACGACAAAAATCAACAAACAATCAATCCCCCTCTTTGGACACCAAACGTTCAAAGGAAATCCTCAAATTTGTAATCCTTAAATTGCATTTTGGACCATTCCTTTTCCTACAAGCCCAAATTGTAGGAAACCCACAAATTCCCCTTCATTTGCCTAGCTTCACATTAAGCA
>NW_021363011.1:0-236 GCF_001605985.2 Dendrobium catenatum | reverse complement strand
GAATTAATTTAGTTAGTAATGCAATTAATTTTGTTTATAATTGTTGCATGTTGGGATGTAAGAAGTAATATCAAACATTATTCCAAAGTTTTTTGTAAAAAAAAAAAAAGTATAGAAAATGTGAGTGTTTTTTTGGGAAAGAAATGGAAAGTTAATATTATGCTTTTATTTTTTATAAATTGTATTTTTTCGTACATGTCTCCCACCGGATGTACATTTGTATACGTATTGGTTAA
>NW_021363010.1:0-1082 GCF_001605985.2 Dendrobium catenatum | reverse complement strand
GGGTCGGATCTACTCAGCGGAGGAGAAGGGAGTTTGGGTTGAATCGCTGGAGGAAGTTGCATGGGTTCCGTGCGGCAGGTCGGGCTCGGCTAGGGGTCCATCTGGGCCGACTCGGAAGAGAGAATGACAAAGGCAGGAGGAAGCTTCGGCCCTAGGTGCAACTGGATGTAGCGATCGACGGGAGTAAGGCCGGAACCGGGCTGGCGCACATTTGCGGAGGCGGACTTTGGAGTCAGAAGCACTACAGTGAAGCCATGATTTTGCGTTGGAGGTTTGCTTTCCGGCTAGGGATGTTGACTTGGCTCTCTTGCAGTCGGACAAGATTATCTTGCAGTTGTAGTCTTTAGTAATTTTATGATTGATATAAGATTTATTGTAAGATGAGAAATATGCTGTACAATATTGACATAAAGTGTGGAAAAAATTAAAATATTTTCTTTACCTATAATAGTTAGAGAACTATAGTCCATTTTTAAATTTCAATTGAAAAGGGTTGGCGAGGTTGGCATATAATCAATGACTACTGAATCTTGAATTTAGGTGTGAGGAGAATTAAAAGTTGTACTATTTGGAGATAGAGAGCATAGTTCATATGAATTTTTAAAGTGTTGAGAAAGTTCAAGAGTTTATGAATTTTTTTTGGGGTTAAGCCCGTTTGATTCATGGTGGCCTTTATTTTCATTATAGGCTGAGAATTTTCCAGGATTTTTTTATTTTCTTTTAATGATTTATTTCTTTTTTGTAGTAGTTGCACCATATATTGCTTTTAGAAGAAGGCTGTCATTCTTCTTTTGAAAAAGTGTTTGTAGCAATGTGTCTCTTATTTTGTTGTTTGTGGTTGTCACATATGTTTTAGAGATCGGAGTATCGAGCATTACCGTTATTTTTTCTTCAATTGATATGAGAGACAAAATCCATTTAATATTGGTATAATTTTTCTACTTAAGATTTGGATATGAACTTAGTTGAATTCATTTTTGAGTTAAACAAAAAACTCAAACACCCTTTCTCTTATTATAAATTGTTTGAGAATTACCACATTATAAATGCATGTCATATTGAGATCTTGGTAATAATCTAGT
>NW_021363009.1:0-268 GCF_001605985.2 Dendrobium catenatum | reverse complement strand
CAAATTTTTGGGTTTTTAATGAAATATTAAAAATTGCCTAATTAAGAGTATTTTGGAGATTTTAATTTAAGTGAAGTCCAAAACTCTTGAGATCACCACCAAAAGTCAAAAATGATCTAAGGAAGTGTTTCCAAGTATTTGAAGAATTTTTGGAATTTTTAATAAATTTTAATTAATTAATTTAATTAAGGGTTAATTTTAATTAAAAATTAAATTAAATTTCAAATTAAGAACCAATTAAAGGGTTTTTAATTTTCTTAGATTAATT
>NW_021363008.1:0-267 GCF_001605985.2 Dendrobium catenatum | reverse complement strand
AAAATTTTGTTATAAAATTTTAAAAACAACAAAAAAAAATTAGAACTCTTGTTTAGGGTTATTTTTATCAAAAAAAAGATTTTCACAATTCACCCCCCTCTTGTCGTTTAGTAATTTCAAATTAATTTCATCTGGACGAAAATTTTACAGAGACCAGATCGTCCTGGACGATATTTAATTTCGTCCCGGATGAATAGGACTTAAAAAATTTTTCAAGACAGTTCCTATTGGTTCTATGTGCTCAATAGGAGATAACTGTCTGATCGT
>NW_021363007.1:0-500 GCF_001605985.2 Dendrobium catenatum | reverse complement strand
TCTACGTCAGGTGGGAGGACGCAATAAAAATTCGTGTAAAGGAGTCATAGCTAGCCGGCCTCAGGCGATGGCGGAGGAGTAAATACATTGTGGCAGATTAACCACAGTAATTTTTTTTTTAACGAATAAACCGGCGGGGTTAATATTCAAACCCTATATAACCGCCTTCGAATGGCTTTGTTTCTTCACTCACAACTGGCATTTGCCTTCTCGACTTCATCTCTTCGCCGGGAAACCGCTAAAAATCTTATATTTTTAACGGCGATGTCAACTGCGGTCGACTCCTTCCCGTCTTTACTGATCATCCTACTGCCGCCGATAACGTCAGCTGCGGCGGTTGTGCCCATCGTGTTATTTGTTCTCGCTGCCGCTGCGCTAATCTCCCCTGGCGGCATCGCCTGGACCTTTACTCGTAAGAGAAATCCCATACCCGGGCCAGGGGGGCTTGCCGCCGGCATCGCCCTCGCCGGCGCTGCAGCTCACCGCGCTCTTGCTGTTCT
>NW_021363006.1:0-231 GCF_001605985.2 Dendrobium catenatum | reverse complement strand
GCTATGTATGTGAATTAAAATGATAAAAAATCTCTATTATAAAAGATTTTGGATAAATTATTGGTCTTTCTCATGAAAATATATGAGAAGGGTAACTGACCAATAGAGTATATAGAGAAATAATTATTGTTATAGAGGTATTCCCTTTTATATGATAGACAAAATATTTTATAATCATGATAGAAATGTATTATATAAATAGATAATGCATCATGATTATTGTATATATGT
>NW_021363005.1:0-334 GCF_001605985.2 Dendrobium catenatum | reverse complement strand
CACACTTTTATTTTTGTGCTAAAGGAAATAAACTTGAAAAATATATGACTAAAAAGTAAAACCCCAAAAGTCAATTAAAAAAATTTAATAAATCTCCCCTAAAATCATGAAGGGTCCTTTTTACTAGTCCACAAAGAACAAAAGAAAGATCAAAATCAATAAAGAGTCTTTTTTACTTGCCCTACAATGCAAAGAATCAAAGAAGGAAGCTGAGCAACAAGGCTCTTTTAATCTTTTAGTGTGTAGAGTAGTTGAGCACTAAGGACCACACCTTATGAAAAAAACTATTGCATTGTGCCACTCACCATGTCATGAAAGCATTAGTAGCAAAAGG
>NW_021363004.1:0-373 GCF_001605985.2 Dendrobium catenatum | reverse complement strand
ATCTTCTGATATTGTTTGTTATGAATGCAGGAAACCAAGACATGTGAGATCTGATTGCCCGACACTTAAAGATCACTCAAGCAAAGGAAAGGGTGAGGATAAACCTGAGCTAAGGAAGGATAAGATGAGAGTACAAAAAGCATTTTAGATGGATTTGGCATCGAACTCATCGGAGACGGAACCAGAAGATGAGACATCAAAATTATGCTTGATGGCAGACGACAATTCTGATTAAGAAGAGGTATGTGAACTTTCTTAAGATCAACTTCTTGAAGTTTCAAAAAAAATTCATGCATCATATAGGAAATTAAAGAAATCACATGCTAGCTTGAAATAAGAATTCTTGAACCTACAAAAAGAGCATGAAATTTTA
>NW_021363003.1:0-1385 GCF_001605985.2 Dendrobium catenatum | reverse complement strand
GTATAAGCCTTATATATAGCATGTATAAACTTACAGAGAGTATGTAAAAATTATGAATATAGCATGTAAAAACTTATACTTGGTGTGTATAATCCTTATACATACCGTGTATAAACTTGTACATAATGTGCATAAACTTATTCATAGTTTGTATAATTTCTTATACAAAGCAGGTATATAGTCTGTATGATGCTTGTACGTAGCGTGTGTATAATGTTTGAATAAACTTATTGATAGTGTGTATAATATTTGTTCATATAATATATAAATTGTACATTATATATATATTGCTTATATAAACTTGTACATTTGTGTATAATGCTCATACATAGATTGTATAATACTTGTATAAACTTTTATATAGAGTGTATAATGCTTGTACATAGAATGTAAAAATTTATACATAGTTTTTATAATGCTTATATATAGTGTTTACAAACATATACATAGTGTGTATAATACTTGTACATAGCATGTATAAACTTGTTTAAAATGTGTATAAACTTGTACATTACGAGTATAAACTTATACATTGTGTGTATAATACTTATACATAGCATATATAAACTTTTATATAGTGTGTAAAATGCTTGTACGTAGCGTGTATAAACTTGTATAATTCATATATAATGCTTGTATATAGCATGTATAAACTTATATATAGTATATATAATACTTATACATACCATACACATAGTGTGTATAATGCATATATATTGCATGTATAAACATATTCATAGTGTGTATAATTTTTATTTATAGTATGTAAAATGCTTGTACATATCATATACGAACTTGTACATAGTGTGTATAATACTTTTATATTGCATATAAAACTTATATATAATGTGTTTAAAACTTGTATATAGTGTTACAACCTTATATATAATATATACAATGCTTATACATAGCACATATAAAATTATACATAGTGTATAAAATGCTTATATATAGCATGTATAAACTTGTATAATTCTTATATAATGCTTGTACATAGCATGTTTAAACTTGTACATAATATATATAATACTTATACATACCATACACATAGTGTGTATAATGCTTATATATAGCATGTATAAACTTGTACATAGTGTGTTTAATTCTTTTTTATAGTGTGTAAATGCTTGTACATATAATTTATAAACTTACATATAGTGTGTATAATACTTGTATATTATATGTAAAACTTGTACATATTATGTATAAAACTTATAAATAGTGTTTATAATACTTATACATAGTGTATTCAAACTTATACATATTATGTATAATACTTGTACATAGTGTGTATATTATTTACATATAGCATGTATAAACTTCTACATAGTATGCATAATGCTTATATTAGCTTATACATAGTATGTATAATACTTTTATATAAT
>NW_021363002.1:0-214 GCF_001605985.2 Dendrobium catenatum | reverse complement strand
TTTGCACCCCTACTTGAGGTACAGACTTATGTCGGACCACCACCTGAGGTCTGAACTTTTGCCGGACCACCACATGAGGCCCGAACTTCTGCTAAATCACCACCCAAGGTCCAGACTTTCACCGGATCACCACCTGAGGCCCAGATTTTTGTTGGACGACCACTTGAGGTCTGCACTTCTACGGGATCACCAGTCGACTCTCGGATTTCTGCCG
>NW_021363001.1:0-350 GCF_001605985.2 Dendrobium catenatum | reverse complement strand
CTCAGCTACATGTTTATGTATGAAAAAATATAAATACATGTAATAAGAATGAGATACAATACAAGAAATTAATACACCAATATCTGTCTCAAGTTTATCTTTCCCGCTTCTTTATGGTATCAGAGCAGTGGTTCCTCTTTCTCGCTGCTAGCTCTGATTCTTCAAAATTACACAAGTAAGCAATTCAAATGGCTCAATCCTCTTCTTCCCAAACCGCAAATTCTTCATCCGACACAAATACTGATGCTTGTAATATACCTGCAACTTTGAAATTAGTCATTTCAAACATTAAGAACATTGTTCCTACACAATTATCGAATGACAATTATCCCATATGGAAATCTCAAATC
>NW_021363000.1:0-463 GCF_001605985.2 Dendrobium catenatum | reverse complement strand
GAAGTTTGGATTGAAGGAAACTCTTCAGTAGAGCCATTACCACGAACACCTGCATTGCATTCCGCATTACCAATAGTGTCTTTAGAAACAAGACCACTCCATTCACCCTTCTCCATCTGCAGAACCATGGTCTCAGACACTTTCCCCAGAACACTAAAATCCAAGCTACGCTTGCACCGTTCAGTGTTCAAACCAGCATTCGTTTCACCAATAGCCAAGTCACCCTTCCCAAGATCTCCAATGCGACTCAACCGCCCAAACGTAAATAAGGGTCTATTAGACTCAAAGATGGGATTATCCACAAGTTTACTTACTTCCTCCGCAGCCGGCTCAGTTACGGACTCTTCCACCATCAGTGAATCAATAGCCTTATCTCCTTGTCTACCCTGATCACCAGCGATCATAATCCTGTCCACAGAACAATCCGCCGCCTCCTGCATAACCTCTTCATTGATCAACACAC
>NW_021362999.1:0-252 GCF_001605985.2 Dendrobium catenatum | reverse complement strand
ATTTTTAAATTAATTATAATTAAAAATAATTAAATTATAATTAACTAAATTAATTAACATTAATTACAATTAATTAAGATTAATATAAATAATATTTTTTTGTTTGGGATTTACGGGATTCGGCCGAGCAAGCGCACGAAGGGAAGAAAGTTACCTTCACTGCAGCGAGCTCCCGTTGTCTCATCCGATCAAAATGTCGTAACTCCGATCCAATGGGATGGGAATGCCGCCGGAGGAGAGGGGAGAAAGAAG
>NW_021362998.1:0-307 GCF_001605985.2 Dendrobium catenatum | reverse complement strand
GAAGCAAGAAACAAGAACACAGAATTTTATAGTGGTTTGGTCAACTCGACCTACATCCACTCCTCAGAGGCGCCCATCGAGTATTTCACTACACTTGTGACTCTCCTTTAGCCCCCACAGCTAGGTGGAGAAGCCTTTACAAAGAACCTCCTTTTTGCCACCACGACAAGGCAGAGAACTTGTCTCCTTTTACTTCCTTCTGAAGCTGGCAGAGAACCATAATTAGATGTTGAATCCTTACCTCTACCGACCCTACCACGAATGAGAAACCCTAGACGAAGAAGAAGCAGAGCGATCCTTGAAGCAA
>NW_021362997.1:0-515 GCF_001605985.2 Dendrobium catenatum | reverse complement strand
AATCGTCCTGAGCATCGCCCTATTTTTCATCTGGCCGGTATTTATCGTCCTGAAGTAACTTAAGGTTTTTTGACTGGATCGTCCCGGCCGATCCTGCGATCGTCCAGGACGATATGATCGTATCAATTAACCTTAATTACTCCCTTGATTTCCTGATTAATTAAGGCATAATTTTGTAATTTCGTCCAGGCCGATCCTTTGGATCATCATGGCCGATAATTTAAAATACATTATGCCTTAAATGTCTATAGCGGCTACTTCTTTCTGTTTTGAGCTTATCGTCCTGGCCGATAAACGTATCATCCAGGCCGATATGTTTTGAACTCAATCGTCCAGAACGATCCAATAGATCGGCCTGGCCGATGTGAGCAAAAACAGAGATTCTAAATCTCTCAAGTGTGTGTGTGTAGGGTTACTAAGTATCAGTCTTTTGAACCATTTAAAAGGTGAAAAACAAAAGTACAGACTGACTCAACCCTAAACCTACGCAATCTTGAATTGGCTTCTTCTTGATC
>NW_021362996.1:0-242 GCF_001605985.2 Dendrobium catenatum | reverse complement strand
GAGCCATGACTAAAGTAATGGTAGCAAGCATTTTGATGAGGACATGAAGAGAAGGACCTGCAGTGTCTTTGAATGGATCTCCCACACTGCAAGAATAGAAGAATATCATGTAAAAAATATTTAAATTACAAAAAATAAAATATGATTTTTGTGTGTTCAGATTAAGGCTCCGTTTGGGACGGCTTTCTTACTTCTAAATTTTTGGACAAAAAAGCTGCTTTTAAAAGAAGTAAAAAAACCGT
>NW_021362995.1:0-300 GCF_001605985.2 Dendrobium catenatum | reverse complement strand
TCTACTTAAAACAATCGCCACGAAATTGCTTGGCTAAGTTTCATCCTCATCTTGTTGTGAAAGAAATTGGTGCACATACTCCTTCATCCAATCAATGATGAGAAATAAAATTACTTCAGAATGGACTGAAGATTTAGTTTATATGCATACAAACTTTCGGCTTCTCTCAAGGAAAAATCTAACTTATATGGAAGGAGACAACATAATGTGGGATGTTGTTGAAGATGGATTTGAATCTCTTGAGGATATGAGAATATTAGAATTTGCTAATCTTTCACTTGATGAGCCTAAATTGGAAGC
>NW_021362994.1:0-266 GCF_001605985.2 Dendrobium catenatum | reverse complement strand
CTATTTTCATGGATCTGATGAACCGAGTATTCAGGGAATTTTTGGATCAGTTTGTGATCGTCTTTATCGACGATATTCTGGTATATTCTGCTTCTGAAGATGATCATGCCAGACATTTGAGGATTGTGTTGGAGACTCTGAGGCGGCATCAGCTGTATGCCAAGTTCTCCAAGTGTGAATTCTGACTGAAGAATATTTCTTTTCTGGGGCATGTGGTGAGCAGAGAAGGTATTTCTGTGAATCCCCAGAAGATTCGGGCAGTTGCT
>NW_021362993.1:0-324 GCF_001605985.2 Dendrobium catenatum | reverse complement strand
TGCCAAGGAAGAGCGAAATGTCACCGAGCTGTTTGAGCGCAAATTCTGACTGTAGTTGTTGGAGCAACCGGAGAATGGCCACTGGGTCATTTCCTGTAACTAAAAAATCATCAACGTATATGAGAATAAAAAGTTGAGTATTTGCGGTGTCCAGAATTAAAAGTGACGGATCTGCCCGGTTGAAGGAAAACCCTTGGGATTTGAGAAAGTTTGTGAGTTTTTGAAACCATTGGCGCGGGGCTTGTTTTAATCCATACAAAGATTTGTGGAGTTTGCAGACGGTGTTTGGTTGCTGTTGGTCGACGAATCCGGGGGGCTGCTGCA
>NW_021362992.1:0-295 GCF_001605985.2 Dendrobium catenatum | reverse complement strand
GAATAGGGAAAGGCGGAATAGGAATAGGGAAAGGCGGAATAGGAATAGGGAAAGGTGGAAGGCATGTGTTGTTATTGAGAGGAAATATTATTAATGTGTTACTATAACAACTTAAGATTTATTTATTTAATGTTTCATAAATATTATTAATACTATGTTTTTCCCAAAGTCAGTGGGGGCCACTGCCCCCATGGCCCCCACACTGCATCCGCCCATGGGTGCAGGCATAGTTAAACTAAGCAAATATGTGGATGAGGATGCTATTGGTAAATTTGCATACTACTAAAATGTTACA
>NW_021362991.1:0-277 GCF_001605985.2 Dendrobium catenatum | reverse complement strand
AGATGGATTGATTTCAGATTTAAATATCTGGGCTTTGGGATTTGTGGAGCTTTGGATTTGGACTTTTGGGAGACATAAAAATGCCTGAAATTAACCCCTCCGGTTGAGATCTTCTTTCAACACGGCCATCATCGGGGTGACCTCCAGGTCACTTGAAAAATATTTGGATTTTGTAGAAGTTTGAGGGCATTTTGAAATATTTTGTGGACTCCTCCGGTTGAAATAAGCAATCAACACGGTCATCATCGGGGTGTTTGGGGGTCATTTCTATTTTTGG
>NW_021362990.1:0-209 GCF_001605985.2 Dendrobium catenatum | reverse complement strand
CAAGATCGTAGCCGTTGAACTTTGATGTCCTCATCAAAAGTAGACTTGTATTGACCCTGCCAAATATCCATTGCTCAGAAATCAGAAAGATAAAAATAATGAAGGACTAGCTCTCATCAGAAACTGGCATCCAATATCGAGCAGACAAAAAAATGAAAAGAAACATAAAATTGATAGGAAAAAGTGAGGAGAAAATTCCCTCATATAAG
>NW_021362989.1:0-1177 GCF_001605985.2 Dendrobium catenatum | reverse complement strand
TTCTTGATTTAGTTTATAATTCCGTTAGTAAAAAATGAGAATAACTTGATATCTATAAAACTTTCACCATGTAACTTTCCATATTAAACATTTAGATATCGTTTGAGGAATTTTTACTAGGTAAATTGAAAAGCAAGAGATTTTTGACTACTTAGAAAATTATTCTAGTTCAAATAATAATGTTGTAGTATAATTAAACCTTCAAAATAATGCTTTGAATAATATCTAATAATTTTGTTATGCGCATTTATGCTCAATAATACATTCAACTATATCGTTAATGCATTTTGTTAAATTTTGATATGAATTTTGTTAATGCTATGCAATGAATGATATATTTATTTGATTGAAATGTGCAATTTTGAAGATATCATGTGTGGGTGGAGGAAGATTTGTTATGATGCTAAACATATATTATGGTGCCAAAGATATTATTTGGTGTTATACACACATTATGTTCTGCTGATGTGCATTAAGAGTCATAAGGATATGTTTTCTATATGCCAGCACAGAAGTCATAAGGGCTATAATTCTCATAAACTTTATTCTGACTGGAGGTAAAAGGCCTATAAGGGAAATAAGTTATTTTCTGCACTGATATATGAAGTGCTTATTTATTTACTTTTTGTATTACTATTTATATTTATGATAACTGCAAACACTATTCTATTCGGTACATTAACTATTATGAACTGTTTTTAAAACTCATTTGAATGCTTAATAAATGATTATTTGAAAATTTAGATTGGTAACTATGACTTACTCAACTGTGTCTGGAAAAGGGAATGAGCCGATTAAGTAGCAAAGTCAAGATCTAATATGTCCTAGTTTGTATAGGTATTTCTCTTTTTTATTCTTATACAGTCATGACTATTACTTAAATTGTTTTGTTTTATAGTCATGCATTGTGGTGTAAATATTGTATATACATTTTGGTGAGAATTGAAATGAAATTTGTGGATGAGCTATTTATTATATATTGGTAGTTATTAACAGCTTTGGGGTACGTTGTTTGTTTTAAGTTCAAATTTGAAGATGAAAAAATCTAAAAGTTTTCCAAAACTTTTATCATGGGTTTGACATGTTATAAGCTAACATGATAGGACTTATTTTATTTATGGGTCATATCAAGTTGGGTTTTGATAACCCTTTTTTGATATCAGAGTAATGATTTTTG
>NW_021362988.1:0-260 GCF_001605985.2 Dendrobium catenatum | reverse complement strand
CTTCTCCTCCTTCTCTTCTTCTTCTCTCTCTTCCCTTCCCTCCCTTTGGTGTAGAATGAGAGCTCTATTTATAGTTTTTCTGGAGTGGCATAGCCCATAAATAGGCATGAGATCAGGGGCGAATTGGGAGTGGTTTGAATGAACGGCCGATATTGAATCCTACAATCGTGCACCGTTCGTTGGACCTTTGAAGGTTTTAATGATGTAGGAATTTGGCGATCTAGGGCTCGTTGGATTCGTCTCGTCGAGCCGCTCGATTC
>NW_021362987.1:0-286 GCF_001605985.2 Dendrobium catenatum | reverse complement strand
TATCAAAATGTTTACATCTAAACTAATTTTTATAACAAATCTTCTTATTTTTTAATCTTTTCTTGAACATTTTGATTTTACCACCAACTATTTTTAATATTATGAGCTTTTCCCTTGATAATTCAAGCACATCTTTTGCAAGCTTCTTAATATCACTAGCTATTTTTTTTCATATAACATTAGCTTCCTCATGTACATACAAAATCATAAGGTCTAATATCTTACTCTCAAAAATATTTTTGTTAATATTCTTTAAATGCTTCTATCTAATTCTAAAATAATATTT
>NW_021362986.1:0-752 GCF_001605985.2 Dendrobium catenatum | reverse complement strand
TCTAAGGATTCGACAAAAGCTATCTAACCCAAAATTTAGTTATGGATGCTAGGATGGTGCCACAGGGGGCTTGCTCCACCACTAGCAGATCTAATCCTAAGGAAAGGAAGCTCTGGGACTCACACCTAACCTTAAGGAAAAGAGATTGTGATTTGGTTTTGAATTTGAATGATTTTTAAATTTTGGATTTCGATTGGATTTGATATGATTTGATGTTATTTGAAATTGTGATTTCAGATAGCGATCTGAATTGGGAAGATTTTGAATTTGAATGAGTTTGAATTTAAAGATTGATTTGACTTTGGTGAATTTAAGTTTGAAGAGTTTTGAATTTAATTTAGTTTTGACACTCATCTGGCGTGGTATTTCCTGAAGAGCCGCCCCGACATTCGAAAATGTTGGGTGGCACCCTTTAGGGTTAATCAGTTAATGTTTGAAATTTTCTCAAAGATCGTCTCTATGATAAAAAGGACAGTCTTGTGTTGATTCAAACTCCTCTACCAATCTCTTGGTAGGCTAAGATATGCATCCAAAGAACATATACCAAGTCTCCTACTTAGAAGGTTCGAAGTTGCTCTATCTTATCTCGAGCTTCAACCAGTCAGGTTTTGTACGATTTTGAGTTTTATTGAGCCTTAAAGAAAAAGATTCGTAAGGCCTCGAGCTCTTCAAATTGGAGTCGGGCACTCTGCTCAGTCGTGGTTTGAACTTGAATGACAATTCCCAGCATTACAAAATACTCCTCTAATGGG
>NW_021362985.1:0-2003 GCF_001605985.2 Dendrobium catenatum | reverse complement strand
TATTCTTAGACTTTTTCCCAACAATAGTAGAAATAGCTTGATCAGCAAAATGGCCTGCCGCTGAATTGAATTTAACATGAGGATCTTGGAACTCATTTTCATTCTCATCAAAATCGTCGTCGGTTACATTGAACCAATCTGAATGGTTCACACAAGATTTACTCACTGAGGCGGACAGATATATGGGCTCTTAACTCCGCATTGGATACAATCGAAATAAGAATTAATATCAATAGTAGTTGTCGGCAAAACCAAGTTAACAGAAGGACAAATCACATCCCCACTAAGTGTCCCTCCATGGACATGCAACCAAACCCTCATCAACCATAATGACCATAGAATCACAATTGCCAGCCGTCTCTATAGGAGTAGAGACCAAAACCGCACAACCATCATGACCCAAGACATCAGAAAAATTTGGAGCCGAAGAAATAGGCAAAACTGAATCGAAAAAAAAAAACTTCCTCCTCTTCAACAATAGGGGGATATGGAGTAGGGGAGGGAACATGATTAACTAAGCAAGAGATAGGGCTCATGGCACCCCCATAATTAGAATCCATGCCTGCATTATTAAAAATGATACCAGCAGCTTCCTTACACTCACTAGAACCAATACACATAACATTTTCCTTATCCGAAACAACAAGACCCTCTGCCAAAGCCACATGAACAACCTCACAACCAACAATCCCTAGAATCGAAGTAATCACAGGACTTGGATCCTCCCCAACCTTCTCCTCATTAACAGCCAAAGAGGATACATCCAAGGCTTGACGCTTAACATTTCCAGCCAGAAGAGTATTAGAATTAGACAGAGGAGCCGAAGCACAATGAACCCTAAGATGACCAAGACGTTTAAAATACTCGCAGAAATAAGGAAATACCTCCATTTTCACCTTTTAGATATACCCAGAAACCTCAGGCCTAAGCCAAATTTGAGATGGATAAGTTTTAGTAATGTTCAGCTCCACCAATACACACGTAAGGGATGGCCTAGATCCTACAGAATTGGTAGTATCAACTTTTAAGGGTCTACCGAACAAAGAAACTAAGATATGTAGGATATGAGGAGAGTAAAGATGAAGTCTCAGATTAGGAAAGGAAACCAAAATCGATATGACCGGAGATTCACAGCTGATGTCCAGTAGCGGAGACCATTTAGTGAGCTTCATGAAACAGTTATTCACCAGATATGAACATTGGCAAAACACTCAGCTAAAGTCTAGATCATTAGAAAGTTAAACCAAAACATGCGTATGATCAATCACCATTACAAAGAATTCATAATTTAGTTTCATAGTGAAAAAAAAATTGTGAATTGCGTCCAAAGACAGATGACGCGTGGGAAAAAAATCAGCCAAAGCGAATTGAAAATTAAAGCACAACAAGAGCTCTAATTTCATCCTCATAACTCCACAACAAGGGTAAACCACAAAAAGTTTCTTGACGGAACTCAGGGAAACAATACGACGAGAAAGAACCCGAAAGGGCATCAGCAAGCGACCGAGATTTAAATGAAACATTCAAAAAGCCCGATCAGCAACCTATCGGATAGCCATTCCAGTCATAAAGGGCAGGAGGAGGAAAGTTGAGGCTGACAAACCTGAAAAAATGAACGGAGAAAAACGAACAACAAGAAGAGAAGGAAAGGCAACTTCCCTGAAGAATCCAGACGGATGCCGACCGAGAAACGAAGGCGGAGAGCATCAGACTCTCCCGAAAGAGCAGCTAGTGCAAAGCCCTAGCAGAGCGAAAGGAGCGTCGTGAGTGTTTTTACTATTATTTTAGTTATTAATTTGTAGTAATGGTTTTAAATATTCAAATTGGTTTAGATTTAATTAATTTTAAGGAACATGATTGGATTTAGGGGCTTTTTTTATTTAAAGAAAAATGAGTCTTAAGATATTCCAAATGCAAGAGTTTTAGGATTTTTTTGGTTGGTTTGATGAAAAAATTATTGTAGATTAAAATTTTAATTAATTTCAAATTCCCTTCGTAGTTCA
>NW_021362984.1:0-225 GCF_001605985.2 Dendrobium catenatum | reverse complement strand
TATCTAAGAAGATATACTCACAACTAAGAATTTTTTTTAGAAGTTATAAAAGAGAATGTAGCTTGCAAAAATATATATATAAAAAATTTTGGCCAATGATGCCAACAAAAGAAGCGCAAAGACGCCAAAATTGAAAATCTATAAAAAGATGCGCAAAGCGCCACTCAATTGACAAGAGGCATATAATGAGCCCACTCAAAAGCAAGCTATTCTCTCTTTTTAAAT
>NW_021362983.1:0-250 GCF_001605985.2 Dendrobium catenatum | reverse complement strand
ACCGAGCCAAAGTATCTTGTGAATAGGACTGTCACACGACTCACACCAGTTTAAATAAATTTAGAAATGGCTAGAAGGCATGACTCTCTTGGCCTTGCAATCCTTCCTGAATAGGACTGTCACATCAGTTTTATTTTTGTATAAAGTCAAGAAGTTTTACTGTGAAAATCATAGAGTTTGAAATATTCTCTAACTAAATGTTTCAGTTTTCTATTCTGGTCAGAAACATAAGTCTAGGATAAATGAGCGT
>NW_021362982.1:0-346 GCF_001605985.2 Dendrobium catenatum | reverse complement strand
AAACATAATTGCAAGTATAAAAAATACTAAAATCATCACATCACATCACTAAGAACTGGCAAAGACAACATGCAAGAAGTATATCTATAGATCTGAGGGGCCTTAGTCTGGAGGAGTTGGATGGTTGAAGATAGTAAAATAGTTATTCGTTATAGCCACATTGGTGTTCACCGAGTTGAGTTGACCTCAAATCCAACCCATGTCCTATTGTATTGTGCATACTGCTTATTTAGATGAGTCTGAATTTGATCAAAGTGCTAATCAAAATGATTCTCTAGTCAGTCAAAACACTAGACCATCTCCTAAAAGTTAGGTCCATGAGCAGGTGCAGGTGCATGTGTAGGTT
>NW_021362981.1:0-274 GCF_001605985.2 Dendrobium catenatum | reverse complement strand
TTCATATAATAGATTAATACTAAGGAGGGAGAAAGATATATGTATAAGTTAGTCAAACAAAGAGATGTGAGTAGTAAGGATTTAATTCAAGTGAAGTGTATTAAGGATGAAGATCAAAAAATGCTTTTCTTAGATGATGATATTCAACAAAGGTGGATGATATATTTTGCTGAATTTTTTAATGAAAATTGTGAAAATACGATTGACTTTAGTGAACTTTAGCACCCTAAATGAAATATTTTTTTTATTCTTATCGGCGTATTGGTAAAATCGA
>NW_021362980.1:0-222 GCF_001605985.2 Dendrobium catenatum | reverse complement strand
AGCTAAACCACTATCTCCAAAAACTCCAAAAACTAAAAGTTTGAAAGGACTAATCATATGGAAGGCCAAAATTAAATAGCAACGGTAAACAGAACAAAACAAAACAACACAAATGAAAAGAAATAAAGCAAACTAAAATCAGCACAAAAACTAAAAGAACAATAAAATAAAAAGACACACAAAATTAATGTTTCAAGCAAGTGATAAAGCAGCGAGTTTAAG
>NW_021362979.1:0-216 GCF_001605985.2 Dendrobium catenatum | reverse complement strand
TTGCAACCAAAAATATGCAAATGTGACAAGTTAGGTGGTCTGCCTTTTAGAAACTCATAGAGTATTTTATTTAAATTTGATCTTACATTTACCCTATTCAGAACATAGCATGCAGTGCTAACAGCCTCAGCCCAAAAATATTTAAGAAGTGAGTATCCTGCCAACATTGCTTGGGCGGTTTCTATTAGTGTTCTGTTTTTCCTTTCAACTACTCCA
>NW_021362978.1:0-237 GCF_001605985.2 Dendrobium catenatum | reverse complement strand
ATCTTAATATCTATCTCATCCAAACCTATAGATTAAACCTCTGTTTAAAATTGCGCAATAAGAGGCGCGCCTTGAGGCGCGCCTCTGCGCAATTTGACCCAAAATCGCTTCAAGGCTTACGCAATTCCTCTCCTTGCAGAGGCGTACGCCTCACTTGGACTGAGGCGCGCCTCAGAGGCGCAATTGCACAATTCTGGCTGAGGGGCAGCGCCCCCTTGGACCCCCGGCAGTCCGGCA
>NW_021362977.1:0-355 GCF_001605985.2 Dendrobium catenatum | reverse complement strand
CCAGAACTTATGGTGGACATTGCCTCTTCGCATGTTGTTTTCTCCTTTATGGATGGCTCATCTGGTTATAATCAAATCAAGATGGCCCCAGAAGATGAGAGAAACACTGCATTCAGAAGTCCTATAGGAATCTTTTGTTATAAAGTGATGCCATTTGGTCTTAAAAATGCCGGTGCAACCTACCAGCGGGCTATGACCCAAATCTTCGACGACTTAATTCACAATCAAGTGGAATGCTATATTGATGATTTAGTTGTCAAGAGTAAAGTTAAAGAGGCTCATCTTTATGACTTAAGAATCGTCTTCGAGCGGTTGCGCCGCTACGACCTTAAAATGAATCCCCTAAAGTGTGCCT
>NW_021362976.1:0-318 GCF_001605985.2 Dendrobium catenatum | reverse complement strand
CCACTCTGGCTGCTCATTTCATTTGTTTATTTCTCTTGCATCTCTGCTGTTTCCCTTGTTGCCCACTATCACTCGCCGTAGATCGAGGTCGTCGAGCTCTGTTGACGGTCACCAAACATCGCCGACGGTCATAGCCTTCCTCACCAGTGAGAGCTCCATTTTCGCCTTCCACCTCCTGTCGATTGCCCATCGATTGTAAGTTTTTTTTTTGGTAATTTGTTTGGATTCATGCCGGGTAGATCTATTATGGAAGCCATACATTTTTTGAGAGGTTTGATGGGCAAATATAGAGAGAGTAAGGAGGATCTACATATGTAC
>NW_021362975.1:0-840 GCF_001605985.2 Dendrobium catenatum | reverse complement strand
TAAAGTGTATTCTGTTGCAATCCATGACCCCTAGTTTGAGATTTTTATGATGATAAATAATGTCGTCTAAATTACTATTCATTGAATATCTTTGATTTTTTTTTACTTTCTATGAGTACTAACATTTCAGGAAGATCACAAGTTACTCAGGACAACAAGAAGACTCAAGACTGGGTAGAGTAAGAGTGTGAGTCTGTAACATTGTAACTTTTTCATTTATTTTATTTTCTCTTTTCTTGAGTTAGCCACAAACTGCATGTTGAGTCTATAAATTGTAACTTTTTCATTTATTTTATTTTCTCTTTTCTTGAGTCTAGCCACAAACTGCATGTAAATCTGAGCAACCATGCACACACACAGGGGGAGAGGGTTTTAAAAGAAAAATATAAATTTTTTCTCTTTGATCTGATTAAAATGCCTTTCTGTGAACAGGTCATACTATATGATTTATATCATACTGTATGATGTGTTACTAAATCAAAACCCTAGACGCTAGATTACTTTAAGTAAGTTTATTAGTCATTCGTACTGTACAATTTATTTAAATACTTACTTAACTTAACCCATGATTAGCGGAATATATTAGGGATTAATTTCTGATTAGTACTCATATTGTACGAATATGTTCGTACTATACGATGAACAGAGATGAGTTTTGATCGTCCTGGACTTCGTCCTGGATGATCTCTTATTTTTTCCTAATCATATTGTATGAAGTCTATCATACCCTACGATGTATAGAGACGAGTTTTGATCGTCCTGGACTTCGTCCTAGACGATACTTTTATTTTTTCTATTTGTACTGTACGAATTAGGTCGTACCCTATGATGTACAGAGAT
>NW_021362974.1:0-305 GCF_001605985.2 Dendrobium catenatum | reverse complement strand
CGTTTCCTTAAATATTTCCTAACCCACACAATTCGATTCTCATTCAAACTAAGTAAAATAAGTTATGTCATTTCTATGTTTAATAGTTTTCGAAGGTAAAAAATATTTAGGAAGAAAATTATGAACCAACACATTCCAAGAAGTTATAGAGCCATGGAGTACAAAATTAAACTGCATTTTAGCTTTATCTTTTAGACAAAAGAAAAACAATCTAAGTCTAATAACATCATTAGTGACACCACTGTACTTAAATGTTGTATAAAAACCTAGGAAATAGGATAAATGTAAATTAGGTTCCTTTATAG
>NW_021362973.1:0-260 GCF_001605985.2 Dendrobium catenatum | reverse complement strand
ATACCCCTCTCCGTTCAGCCGTTGATTCAACAGTTCCAGAGGTGTTCCAGCCGCCTCAGGGATTACCACCGCAGAGGGAGCATGAGCATGCTATTGTGTTGAGGGAAGGAGTATCACCCATCAGTGTACATCCTTACCGCTACCCTCAGTTCCAGAAGTATGAAATTGAACGGTTGATCAGAGAGATGCTGGAGGCAGAGATCATCAGACCCAGCATCAGCCCTTCTCTAGTCCCGTTCTGTTGGTGAAAAAGAAGGACG
>NW_021362972.1:0-293 GCF_001605985.2 Dendrobium catenatum | reverse complement strand
ATGCATTTCTTCAATCTATTAACCAACATAGTAGCTGGAATTTTGTAATTAATTTGACACAAAATAATCGGCCTGTACTTGGATGGAGTTAATGGATCTTTGATTTTGGCAATCAAAACAATAAGGGTGTCCTTCCAAGACTTATACATATGACTAGACTTGAAGAAGCTACTAATAGCATTCCATTGAGAACTCCAAATAATATCCCAATAGAATTTATAAAAAGAAGATGTCACACCATCCATACCTGGAGCTGTATTGTTTCCTTGTTGAAAAACCGAGAGTTTCATTTC
>NW_021362971.1:0-258 GCF_001605985.2 Dendrobium catenatum | reverse complement strand
TGATCTCACGCTTATTTACGGGCTGTGCCACTCCAGAGAAACTATAAATAGAGCCCTCATTCTACACCAAGAGGGCTCAAGTGAAGAGAGAGAAGAAGAAGAGAAGGAGAAGGAGAAAGGGGAAAAGGAGATTCCTCACCTCCTCGACCACCGCCGCCGGAGCTCTTCCTGCAGCCTGAAGGCATCGAAACTCTGCCGAACTTTCAGGAAATGCCAGGAACTTGCAGAAGAGAGAAGAAGAAGAGGAGAAAGGGGAAA
>NW_021362970.1:0-232 GCF_001605985.2 Dendrobium catenatum | reverse complement strand
TCTTATCAGCATCTGTTATTTCTTGTAAATGTGTGAAAATCTGCATAAAATATTTTATAAACATATAAATTATATAAGTATATAAGGATTTTAATTGACTACACATAGGTTTAATACCTCAGAATCCTTAAGGTCAGTTAACATATTTTTAACATCTTTATCTCTATAATTAAATTTTCCATCCCACCAAATGAGATGGGGTCGAGCTACATTATCTACTACCAGGTAGAAC
>NW_021362969.1:0-281 GCF_001605985.2 Dendrobium catenatum | reverse complement strand
ATTTGAACAAAGAATACTAAATTTCATGATTTATTTATTTATTTTTTTTTATTTTTTTGCTTTCATAGTTTTCTTTGGTGACATGTTTGCAACCTTATTAACGTAGAACGTATCAAAGTCTTGGGTTTTAATGCGATTTCAATGTAAATAAAAACAAAATTAAATGCAATACAAGGTTGAATGAATTTTTTTGTCTCATTTATGGTGATGCATTGATATGCATTGATATGCATTGATATGCATTAATTTGCATGCAAAGATCATCTAGAAGCAAGGCATCT
>NW_021362968.1:0-364 GCF_001605985.2 Dendrobium catenatum | reverse complement strand
TTTTTGGGAGTCCATGGAGTCGGACAATCTCGCTAAAATATAACTTGGCAATTCTAGAGGCGTCGAAGGTTTTAGCACACGGGAGGAAATGGGCCATTTTAGAGAAACGATCTACTACGACAAAGATGGAGTCATGCTTCCTAATGGTCTTGGGGAGCCCTAAAACAAAATCCATGCTGATGTCTTCCCAAGGACGGTTTGGGACGGGAAGCGGGGTGTATAGGCCCGTGTTCTGTTTCCTTTGTTTCGCTAGCTGACAGGTATGGCAACGTTTGATCAATCTAGTGACATCACGCTTAAGGATGGGCCAGAAAAATCTATACTCGACGGCTGCAATGGTCTTAGTCTGCCCAAAATGTCCGGC
>NW_021362967.1:0-273 GCF_001605985.2 Dendrobium catenatum | reverse complement strand
TGGTCAGCCAGGACATCGGATTGCAGAGTGTCCACAGGCTTGGTTTGATCGGCGTCCTGAGTTCCGATCAGAGGGCTTTGTTAGACCTGCCGGTTCAGTAGCAAGAAGACCGAGGACTGTTCCTCCTCGCCATGAGGGATTTTCTGGTAGAGGTGATAGTTCTGGTTCTGGACCACGGAGACCTCATACTGTTCAGAGGGAGAAGAGTAGTTCTGTTGCTTCAGCTCCTACTCCAATTCAGCCACGAGTTTACAACCTGAGTCAGCAGGAGGC
>NW_021362966.1:0-319 GCF_001605985.2 Dendrobium catenatum | reverse complement strand
ACTTAGGCTTAACAACCTAATTACTAGACTCAACATCTTTTGTAACATCTTATTCTTTTATCTTATGGATACTCTCTTTCATATGATCCATCATTTCTTCTACTAATTTTGCTTGAAAGTTCATTAGGGATGTTAAGCCCTTATGAACAGGCCCAAGGCTAACAAAGAGAGAGGTGAATTGGATAACTTTAAAACCAAAGATAAAACTCAAACCAATATCACCACAATAAAGAACAAAGTGTGAAAATTAATTGCGGAAGTAATAAAGAAAGAACACACCTTATTTATAGTGGTTCGGTCAAACCTTAACCTACGTCCA
>NW_021362965.1:0-387 GCF_001605985.2 Dendrobium catenatum | reverse complement strand
GGTTTAGAATTAAATTAGTCATGAATCCTATTTTCAATATAATTGATCATACAGTATGATCATAATTGTATGGTATGATTAGTTAAAAAAAATCATCTCAAATTTTCTTCTCTCACTTATGTGTGTGTTCAAGGTCATCAATTTTGCATACACCCTTAGATGGCAAGACTCAAGAAATAGATATAAAAGAAATTAAAAATTACTGACTCTTTTGAATGAAATCCTATTCTATGCAAACTTGAGTCTTGATCAATCTTGAGTGGTGCATGGTGTACTTTAGATGTTAGTGCTCACAAACAAAAATAATATCCAATATATTTACTAGAATAAAGAGAATCTCAATCAATAAGGTTTGTTATAATCAAACTCACAAGCTAGGGATCCTAA
>NW_021362964.1:0-240 GCF_001605985.2 Dendrobium catenatum | reverse complement strand
GTTAATAGTTAGCGCCAATGATTGCCCAGCCAATCAATGCGCGGCGCGTGTAAAGGCAGCGCTGACTGTGTAATGGCCGAATTAATAATTCCAGAAATTAAAGGGAACTTTGAAAATTCATATCTCCCTGCACACTTGTCCAAATTAGGTGTTCTTAGGATCATTGGAAAGGTCTCAGGGAGACCTACAAAAGCCCCATGGTACCATGCCCTGGTTAGGTCAGTGTTAGGTTTAATTTAA
>NW_021362963.1:0-288 GCF_001605985.2 Dendrobium catenatum | reverse complement strand
AGATTTGGGAGAGATCGATCCTCCTCTCGAATTGAGAATCAATTGTATCTTTTCTATTTTCTTTGATTTCTAGTGAAATACAAGCGAAATATTGTGTTTTTTTCTCCTCGTTTCCCAATTTCCTGCTGTGTTTTCCCTGTTTTTCTGCTGTTTTGCTGCTGTGGACAGCAGTTGGCTGCTGTAATTTTACCGGTTTGGGTTAGGAATACTTGCGAACTCAAGTGTTTCCTATCAAATTTTGTGGACAACATTTGGCTGCTGTAATTTTACTGGTTTGGGTTAGGAATA
>NW_021362962.1:0-339 GCF_001605985.2 Dendrobium catenatum | reverse complement strand
TAATTTGAGTTGGGGCTTACTACTTCCTTAGAAGTTGTCCATTAATTTATTTAGTTTGGGGCTTACGGCTCCAACTAGTGTTTTTTGTTATTTTATTTTGTGCTTGTAGCCTTTCTCCTACTACAGTAGTCCACTGTTATGCCAGTCTCTAGCATTTTTGCTCTACTAGCTTTTTCATATTTCCAAGTACTCTATTCTACCTTAGTAGCTTAGATTTATCAGTATTCATTCAATTTATTTAAGATATACTGACTTTTCATTCGCTTGTTTGCAGGTGTTCGTAGTCGATAGTTGCAGCAATCAGGGCTCGTAGTTACAGAAGATAGAGCCAAAGATAGT
>NW_021362961.1:0-398 GCF_001605985.2 Dendrobium catenatum | reverse complement strand
TATATATATTTCTTGTTAGATGGAGCAACAAGCCACCCATTGATGACACTTGACATGCTATAGAGGATCCGGAGAAGCAAGCACTAGAGTTTGCAATTAAACTACTTGGACTTCAACTCTTCATATAAAAGTTCTTGTGGTCAAAGGAAATTGATATAGCATATGGAGTTAATAAGAAAAAAAAAAGGTTCAATTACAACATCCATAGCTAGGATGGCTTCACTAAAACAAGGAGGACATCTTATTTGAAGCGAAGTGAGCATGGGCATCAAGAATTTGAGTTTTTTTGTTTTATGGAATTCTCGTATGTTGTATTATCTTTGAAATTATGATCATATTTATGAGAACTTTGGCTATGTATTGTGGATTTTATGTGTTAATTATTTTGTTAGTTAAAG
>NW_021362960.1:0-284 GCF_001605985.2 Dendrobium catenatum | reverse complement strand
TCAAATGCAATTTTTGTAATGCAACATACAAAGGATCGTATTATAGAATGAAAGCTCATTTGTTGAAGATTAGTGGTCATGGAATCAAAGTTTGCCCGAAGATAAGCTCATCACAAATGGCTGAATTACAAAGAAAAATCAGTGAAGCTGAGCAAAGGAGTAAAAAAGATCTTCCAAAACATATTCCACTTCCAAGCATTCATGCTTCATATCCTTCATCATCTTCTTCAATTAGATGTGATGACAGACTGTAAACAAAGGACCTTTTCGAATGGAGGGATTTG
>NW_021362959.1:0-901 GCF_001605985.2 Dendrobium catenatum | reverse complement strand
GGTATTCATATTTGAAGTTTAAATTGCATTAGCCAATCTTGGAAAGTCCCGGGTTCTCCTAGGAACTAGACTAAAAAGTCACTATAGAAAATAGGTTAGGTTTGAGTCTCCTAATATCCTAAGAAAATATTAGACCTTAAGAGGAGTAGTTAGACAGGTAGTACACTGAAATCGGAGTTTTCTAGGCAAAGATATAAATTTTCTAAGTTTCGGGCCACAATATGGTTGACCAAAAAGTTGTCTTTCTAATCTAGGCCATTTTCTGGAAACCTAATATTTTTAATAAACACTAGACCTTAATAGGAGTCTAATGCAAGTGAGTTTACTTGATTTGAAATTTTCTACAATTAGTTATGAATTTTCTAAGGATCGGGTAATTAAGATAATTTTCTAAATTTCCTAATAAATGACTGTTTTTATTGTTTTGATCCAAATCAACTCCAAACTTATTGGAATCACCCCCAAAGGTCAGGGATGACCTGAGAGGGTGTTCCCAAGTGTTTGGGGAAAATTTAGAATTTTTAATAATTTTTAATGAAATATTAGGGGCCAAATGGTAAATTCCACCTATGGTCAATTAAGGGGTAAACCTGAAGTCAAACTAGGATGCCCTATTTATCTATGGTCAAGGATCAGATTCTAGTCAATTTGAAGTATTATGGGTAATTTTCTAACCTAAAATGTATTTATTGTAATTTTTGGAAGGTCTCAATGTAATTTTTGGAAGGTCTCAATGCCTTATTTTGCAGGTTAATTAGGGTTGGTTAATTAAGGGGGCTAAAGACTCCTAAAAATTCCTAAAAAATTTTGGGATGTTTCAGATATCACTAAGTTTAAGTGTTGAAGTTTTCATGTCATTCTGGAGTCTATCCTAGCCCCTAGAAAATTTCTAAGTTTGCTA
>NW_021362958.1:0-551 GCF_001605985.2 Dendrobium catenatum | reverse complement strand
TAGGAACTGGCCAGAAAAATTTTCTAAGTCCTATTCTTCCGGGACGAAATTAAAATCGTCCAGGACGATTTGCTCTCGGTAAGATTTTCATCCAGAAAAAAATAAATTATCGTACAGGACGATTTGCTCTCTGTAAGATTTTCTTGCACACGAAAATAAATTATCGTACAGGACGATTTGCTCTCCGTAAGATTTTCGTCCAGACAAAAATAAATTATCGTATAGGACGATTTGCTCTCTGTAAAATTTTCATCCAGACGAAAATAAATTATCGTACAGGACGATTTGCTCTTTGTAAAATTTTCATCCAGACGAAATTAAATATCATCCATGATAATTTGGTCTCTGTAAGATTTTCGTCCAGACGATACAACTGACTTAGGACAGTTTTTCTATAGTTTTTGGAACCGACTTTGTAATAACCGTTTGTACCGGACGAACTTGGTTCGTACGGGACGATCGGCTTGTACAAAAACATTTCGTACACATATACAAACAGGTTCGTTTCTAGGCGTTTAAGTAATATCATCCAAGACGATCCACGATCGTAC
>NW_021362957.1:0-242 GCF_001605985.2 Dendrobium catenatum | reverse complement strand
TGCCAATCAAATCAAGAAACGTGCCCTATCCTACGCATTAGTCAATAATACGTTGTACCGACGATCGTTCTATCAGATGTGGCTCCGTTGTTTAGACAAATGTGAGGCCCTGAAGATTGCTGACGAAGTCCACGCTGGACTATGCGGTGCTCATCAATCGGGTCCTAAGATGAAAATGAAAATCAAAAGACTTGGATACTATTGACCTACGATGATTGACGATTGCATGAAAATTGCAAAAT
>NW_021362956.1:0-976 GCF_001605985.2 Dendrobium catenatum | reverse complement strand
TCTGATTCAAATTTGGCTCGTTAGCACATCAAGCAGAGCTCAAGGGAGAATTATCTAGCCGAGCTAGAGCCGACTCACGAGTCAACTTGACTCACTTACACTCCTAAATGTAATATATAAAAAATAATAATTAACTTTAATATTGTATTAATCTCAAAGTAAATCTTATAATTTACAGTTATTCTGAATACAAAATTTATTAGATACCTTGAACTATTTTTTTTTTCTGGAATCAATTAGACTCTTGCCAATTTTTATTCCTCTTGTTTCAAATTAGGCTTTGTTTGTGACAATTTTCTTACTGTTTTTTAAATCAACTTTTTAGTACAAAAATTCGTTCAAAATAACAACAAAGCAGAAGCAAAAAATTACCCCAAACGAAGCCTTAAACTTTCAGAGTCTTGCCTACATAAACATCCTCTTGATCTGGGATCTCATCACGCTGCTGCCTATAGTGCCTATTCATGGCTTATCTTGAACAATGACCCTCAATCATTTGAGTTGTTGCAAGACTTAAACAAATGCCAACCACCAAAATATGTGATTGGGATTGCAACAAAGAGGACCTCTTGCAATTAAAGAACAAAACTGTCATGGCAGTTCTCTCTTCTCTCTCTGAAGAATTTTTATTCATTTGTGAAGTAAAAGGAGCATTCATGAGGGGACCTCAAGCAGGACTTTTTTGCTGATACAGTAACAAAGTTGGGGTGAATGAATTTGTGAGGAGAATGTTATTTCTTAAAGCCAAAAAGAAGGGTTATATGCTTGCATCATTGGAAAATTTGTGCTCTTATTATTGGTCAGGTTGTCTTGTTAATTAATAGTGTAGGTATTGACATTTTTTTTTGTTTGTTTGGGAATTGAGGACCACACACAATTTTCATTAATTAAATAAGGAGATTACAAAACATGTGGCAACAACATAGGCAGGGGCGGAACCAGCTCTAATTTTCAGAGGGGGCAAATTTATAAGGCG
>NW_021362955.1:0-247 GCF_001605985.2 Dendrobium catenatum | reverse complement strand
TATACAGTCCCTTGTTGGACTTCTACTCCTTGGGCAACGTCTTAACCTCAACCTCAAAAAGACAGTAACGGTCTAAAGATAGACCTTCTTCACTTTTGATTCGGGATTGTTGACCTCGATTTTGGCTCAAGTGTGCTCGAGCCCTTTCGATCGATCTAATTGAATCCCGTCGAGCCCAATTTGAACTCGAACCGACTCGACTCGAGCCGGATTTGACTCGACTATGTTCGATTAGACTCGATTATTT
>NW_021362954.1:0-205 GCF_001605985.2 Dendrobium catenatum | reverse complement strand
CCACATCAATGGTTGCCACCAGCGAAGGTCAATGATGCGAGCCCTAGCCCATCATTGCCCAAACTCCAACAAACCAGCAATTCGCACATCAAAAAACAGTAAAGAAATACATGACAGGAACAGGGGACAAGCAATAACACAAGACACTATCGCCTACGGCGGCCCCTGGCCCTGCCACGAGCTCTACCCCGAGAACCAACATTAA
>NW_021362953.1:0-357 GCF_001605985.2 Dendrobium catenatum | reverse complement strand
CGTATTAAATAATAATATTATTAAAAATTATAAAATGATTGAAAAAATTTTCTTTAATACCTCCACTCTACATTCCATTTTTATATCAAATTAATCAATAATCCCTTGATTTGGTCAATCAACCTCAATTAACTGAAGCATATTTTTCAATCCACTCTTAGCATAACTTTGTCATCTCCTCGAAAGCTAGAAAACAAGAAATAAAAAAAATGCAGTATAAAAAAATTATATGCAGGAATATATAATTGTAACTATAGTCAAGTCTATCGTTATGTTCTTTAGAAACAAAATAGAACTAATGGATGACAATAATAGTAAACAATAAACACATAAATCAAATTGGTGATAGCCATATCA
>NW_021362952.1:0-232 GCF_001605985.2 Dendrobium catenatum | reverse complement strand
TCCACTTCGAGAAGGACAAGATCTCCCACAAGAAAACCATAGAAAAGAAAAAGAAGGAAACTAAAAGAAGAAAACTAGAAAGAGAATACACTTTTCATAATGCCTCCAACTAAACCCTAATGGCCCCCTTCATACAATCCAAAAGTCCCTCACATACCCAAATTACCCCACTTAAGTGGGTGGGACCCTTAAACCATAATGGCCCCCTTCATACAATCCAAAAGTCCCTCAC
>NW_021362951.1:0-215 GCF_001605985.2 Dendrobium catenatum | reverse complement strand
AAGGAGAAAGCTCAATATTGAACATTTATTAGCGAGTTAGAGGAAGAAAAGTAGGAGGTGTAGAATTCTGAGAGGCTCAGAGGCAACCTCAGTCTATCCTATGTTTGGCTTTATATTTTAAGGGAGAAATCTTATGTTTAAGTTGACATTTTATTAGAAATTTGGGATTATATTCCCAGAGGGAAAGGTCTTAAGATCTAAAAAGAATGCCTCAG
>NW_021362950.1:0-1766 GCF_001605985.2 Dendrobium catenatum | reverse complement strand
TTTGATTAGGAAAACCTAGAAATCCCATTGCGCTAAACCCATTAGAGAAGATAATCTAACGTCCTTATTCGAGAGCTTTTTTAGACTGAGGTCTGAGATGTAATTAACTACGGGGGCTTGTGCCCGTAGGAAACCGATCCCCACAATCAAATAAATCTTATTCGAGCTGATGTGTCGAATGGTGGAAATCTCGTGAACTTTTGGGTTATGTATATTATTATCCATTAAGGCTGGTAGGTGAAAGCCGCTATCCTCCATGGCTAATCGTATGCATAACTCCATCTGCTCTTCCATCGACCTGCTTATTTCGAGTGTAAAGGTCTATGACCATTTTATCCTACGGGATAGTGCGGTCATACCCTTTACATTCGAATCCCATGAGAAGAATCCTTTCGAAGACCCACACCCCTAACCACCTTATCAACGTTCTTCAAGTCATTAATAACACCAAAGTTTAATCTCGGACTACTCCCTCCCGTATTCATATTAACATTTTGTAACATCTGACTAATTGGAGGCGTTCCCCAAATCTTCAAATACGACTGAAATTTCCAAAAGCAACAAACTAAATACCTTGTGTCAAATCAAAACACAGAAAAGGAGGAATATTTAAATTAACTTTGCTTACCTCACCCGGTTTCTCTAAAAGACAGCAAACAAAGCTTCTCATCGGATACCAATGGTCTGACGCTGTTCGTCTAGTATCAGACCGTCTTCTTGTACAGCCTGATTGAGGGCCATCCTCCCCTGAATTTAAAACAAGTCCCAGTATATTTGGGACTCACCCCACTTATACCTCCAATGTGGTCTCCTTGACTTCATTCAAATTCAAAGAGTACTTTGCAAATCCATAGCTTTCCGTATAACAATACCATCCCAATTACTAGCAATCAACAATTCATGACCCCAACTCTCCCAGCAAGCAACCCTGCCACTATTCGAAGTTTTCCGATTTTTGATCAACAGCGGACCCTCAAGGAAAAATCTAAAGGCCTCAGATCCCCCCAAAGGATCTCCATAAGCTTCATCCGAGCTCGATGAAACCTCTAACGATGTGAATCATTGGAATCTCGATCAACCATTTCATGAGCTTCAACATTAGATTCAAACATTCGAATCAATCTCCAGATCCACACAACGAATCTGCCTCCTTGTACGTCCAATCTTCTTGAGGTCAACTAACCTCCAGATTTTGCACACCCAAAGGTGCCTTTTTTCTAGGAGCGAAGCGAGCATAAACCAACTGTTATCCCTCTGGCACCTATCTCCGCCCAAACCACGATAGCCCTAAACGGCGCAACCTTCCTTATCACCAGCTAAATCCACCAATGCTACCAGGTCACAGCCACTCTCAATGTACTCCCTACCATCAACATTCCTTCCCTCCGAACCTCTTACCAGAGTCTCACCTCCGAAGACTTCCACAGACAATCCACCTCCCCTTTCCCTTCACGCCCAATGACGGGTAGCGAGGGGGCGGTGCACTGACGGACCACCCCTTCCATATAACCCCAGATTCGGAACAATCAGCGCCCTCCGGCGACGAGAATCCAAACATGATGAGAAAAATTTCTCTCAAACGTCACCGCCGATTTTGAGAGAGAGGAGAGAGAGAGGAGAGAGGCAATTGGAAGTGAGAGAGAAAAAGCCTAAACAGAGAGATGAGAGTGTGATGTGTGCTGACAGACGAGAGAGAGATGAGAGAGAGTAAGTGTCTGAAAGATCAGAGAGACGAGAGGAGAGGGATTGAGAGAGAGACATAATGG
>NW_021362949.1:0-254 GCF_001605985.2 Dendrobium catenatum | reverse complement strand
GTTTGGATCAGATTTCCAAACCTACCATTAGAATACTAGGACAGTGAAAAATTGGTGAGATTGGCTACTCTAGTTAGGGAGCCTCTGCTAATGGAAGCTCACACAAATTCATGGGGAAGATATTCTTATGTAAGGGTTTGTGTGAGGCTTGGCCTTGGTAAAAGGTTGAATAAAGGTGTTTGGGCACAAAAACTAAGAGGGAGATTCTTCCAACAACTTTAATATGAAGGGATACCTATCATTTTCACAAATTA
>NW_021362948.1:0-252 GCF_001605985.2 Dendrobium catenatum | reverse complement strand
ATTTTGCCTGGAATAGATCCAAATCTGTTCAACCGTCTCTTGAAGAGCCGGTCTAACAGAAGGCTTGTGATGTTGGCCTTATTGCTTTTCTATTATAGAATCCCATGTATGGACTTATGACCTTAGATCGACAATAGCTCAATGGTGGGTTTTATGGCCTTATCTAATAGGAAGGGAAACTCAAAGTGTATATCCAATATAAGCAGCCTTGAGAAGGCCATATGCAAATGTAAAACCATACATCTTAGCAAA
>NW_021362947.1:0-584 GCF_001605985.2 Dendrobium catenatum | reverse complement strand
ATATGTGTACGAAATGTCTTCGTACAACTGATCGTCCTGTACGAACTAGGTTCGTCCGGTATGAACGGTTATTACAAGATCGGTTCTAGAAACTGCTGAAAGCCGTTCTAAGTCGGTTAATCGTTTAAACGAAAATTTATTCGTCTGGACGAAATTTTTTACAGAGGACCGATCGTCCTGGACGATATTTTAATTCGTCTCGACAAAAATTTTCCAGAGGACCGATCGCCATGGACGATAATTTAATTTTGTCTGGACAAAAATTTTCAGAGACCAGATCGCTTGGACGATTATTAATTTCATCTGGACGAAAATTTTCCAGAGGACCAATCGTCATTGATAATAATTTAATTTCGTCTGGATGAAAATTTTACAGAGAACCAATCGTCCTGGACTATTGTAAATTTCATCCTGGACGAATAGGACTTAGAAAATTTTTTAAGTAAGTTCATATTCGTTCCATATGCTCAATAGGAGATAACTGTCTGATCGTCCTGTACGAACGCATATCATCCAGTAAGATCAGTATAAATATTTTATGTTCTCCTTATGTGTGTGTGTATGTTTTTACTCACTCAATTACA
>NW_021362946.1:0-272 GCF_001605985.2 Dendrobium catenatum | reverse complement strand
AGTCTCTTTAAGTTCCTCAAGAGAAGGATTGGTAGCACCTTTTACAGCATTTGAATGATAGTAAAAGGTGCTTCATGGATGTGTGCTTTTACAGCCAAGCCCACCCTCATTTAAAACCCCTCAGCATTTGTCCCAAGTAGCCCAAATATTTTTTTTTTTATTACTTGAAGCACCTTTCCAAAAAAATTTGTTAATGATAGTATCAATTCTATTGCAAACCAATTTAGTGGGGGGCAGAGTTTGAAAGAATAGATAGGAAGAGAACAAAACAC
>NW_021362945.1:0-251 GCF_001605985.2 Dendrobium catenatum | reverse complement strand
TCACCCTTTCCTTTGCTTGAGTGATCTTTAAGAGTAGAGCATTCAGTTCTCACATGTCCAGGCTTCCTACATTCAAAACAAACAACATCAGAAGATCCTTTAACAAGTTTATGTTCCTTACTTTTTCTCTAATTTTGATGATGCTTTTGTTTCTTCCTTAGAAAGCTTTTGAATTGCCTTGTGATGAAGGCAACTTCATCGCTTTCAGACCAGTAAGATTCAGAATCTAATTTGTGCGCCTTCAGTGCAAT
>NW_021362944.1:0-209 GCF_001605985.2 Dendrobium catenatum | reverse complement strand
CCAGTGGGGCACCTATACTACGGGGTACAGAAGGGCGCTCCTCAGATCGTGCCGGTGAAAAAGTCTCGTACAAGTGAGGTATGGGATTATGACTACCCCACACTGGGATGTCATCATCAATCATAGGGGTGTTAAAAGTTCTTCGACTGGAATCCCCAACTCCTATCCCGCGCCTGATGTGGGGAAGGTTGTCTGGTAGTAGTCTGACG
>NW_021362943.1:0-1383 GCF_001605985.2 Dendrobium catenatum | reverse complement strand
TTTGTACTTAGTATTTGCAGTTATTGATGTCATTTGAATTTTTTTTGGGACTTGCGAGGCAGCTCAGTGGTTGATAGTAGACGATGCCTTCCGTTGGTTGCCGTTCAATGCCTAAAATAAACGGCCCAAAAAAGATTTTTTTTTATCTAACTTATTTTTTCGCCAGATAATGTATTAGATACATCATTGTTGGGACGTCTTAATATATACATGTACTTGTTATCTAAATCACATTTATAATCTTTCATGATCAAAACTTGTGGATCAAGAGTAGGATCAAGTGTTTAGTTAATATCATCTAGATAATTAAAACATACTAAATGCATGAGATAATATTTGAAAGCTCAAAATTTTCCCTTCTATTCATTACCACTATGACTATCAGTTTTTTCATCCCACTCTTTTTTTTTTTTTTTTTTTTTCCCCTCCCCCTCTTTTTTTTTTTTTTTTGATAAAACTCATGTCCTTAAATGATCAAGAGACCTTTAAAAATATAACATTTGATGAAAAACCTAAGAGCTTATGATCCATCTAATACAAAGATTACAACAAACTAAAAGAAGCAATAAAAACAAACAAAGAACCAAGAGCAAGCCGAACACACAGCCGGAAAAGAGAACGGAGACACCCAAAAGTAGCACAACATCACACTAGGAGAGTCCGAGAAGGCACAAAAAGATCGCACTAACACCTGTAAGACAAATAACCTAAAAAAAAAAGAATAAGAACAAAACAAAATAACCAAAAACAACCACAAAGGGGAAAAGCAGGGGAAGACACTACAGGAAAAACGTCGAAATCCGGCGGTTTTTCCTGCGGTTACGCTAGATTAACCGGCGGTTTTATGTATTACCGGCGGCTTTACGGCGGTTTTCTAGCCGCCGGAAAAAATGGCGTAGGAAATTTGTACCGGTGGCTTTTTATCAGCGGTTTATGTTAACGGCGGTTTTCCGGCAGTGTATACCGCCGGTGAAAACAGGATTTGGAACCGGCGGTTTGTCGGCCGTTACGCCGCCGGTTATCTGACCGACGGCTGACCGACGGTCAAATTACCGACGGTCTTCCGGCGGTTTAGGTGGGCGTCGTTTGTTTCTTGAACCGCCGGCAAGCACCGGTAGACCGCCGGTTCATTTACCGGCGGTCGAGCCGTCGGTATTCCCGACGATCTAAACAGCCGGATGTCCACGGTAGCACCGCCGGTGGCCGTCGGTAACCGCCGGTAATAAACCGGTGGTGTAATGCTATTACCAGCGGCTTCTCATTGGCCGTCCGGTATCTTCGTTTCCGGCAGTCAAACCGCCGGTTAGCTGCCGGAAACCTGTAGCACCTGCAAAAAAAATTGACATCATCCCCTCTATTTGAGGGAGGTTCACCCTAAAGTCT
>NW_021362942.1:0-207 GCF_001605985.2 Dendrobium catenatum | reverse complement strand
TACTCATATAAGGCATAAATATTAAATAGGGCATAAATAAAAAAATCAATATAATATGCTTTACACAGGAGCTTCAGATTGCATAAGTCCCCCTTTAAATTTAAAGAGCATGGCCAAATGTTGCTATGAAATTCAGCATCTTTCAATTATTAATTGCTTGAGATGATTTGATTATAACAGCTTAGGATAACCCTATAGGTTGTTGAC
>NW_021362941.1:0-252 GCF_001605985.2 Dendrobium catenatum | reverse complement strand
CATGAGGCAAGGTAAACTTTATGCTGGGAAAATTTGTTAAGTTTGAATTGAGTATTATTTATTATATTTAAGTTAAAAAAAAAAGTTACTATTTTAGTTATATGTTTATAAGAAAATATCCAAAAACATGAAAAAAAAATAGAATCGTTGATCAGCACTGTGAAGCCAATTCATATCACACCGCAGAGCCAACATCATCCTCATGAAGGTGCATATTTTAGGCATTTCAGTACCATCTTCTCTATTTTCAAG
>NW_021362940.1:0-227 GCF_001605985.2 Dendrobium catenatum | reverse complement strand
TTTTTTTGTTCTAAGAAACTGTTTTAAAAAGCAATAAGAAAGCTATCCCAAATGAAGCCTAAGTTATTTTCAACTTGAATTTGAGCTTGATTAATTAAATATAGTTTAAATTTGAGCTCAAATTTAGGGTTCATTTGAGACGGTTTTCTTCATGCTTCTTAAAGCAACTTTTTAGTAAAAAATTAATTTTTTTTGTACTAGAAAACTGCTTTAAGAAGCTGTAAGAC
>NW_021362939.1:0-296 GCF_001605985.2 Dendrobium catenatum | reverse complement strand
AGCTATACCCTTTTACGAACCTCCTGTAGTAACCCGTAAATCCTAGGAATCCCCTTAATCCCTTCAGATTTTTCGGTACTGGCCACCTTATCATAGCTTCAATTTTGGATTGATCCGCTGCAACTCTTCTTTTGATACCACATGACCCAAGTATTCTACACTGGTTTGTGCAAAGCAGCATTTCTTCAAGTTAGCCCTCAGCTGGTGCTCCTGTAGTACCTCTAGCACCCTTTTTAAAATGCTCCCAATGTTCCTCTTCTGTCCTACTGTAGACTAGGATGTCGTCAAAGAATACC
>NW_021362938.1:0-204 GCF_001605985.2 Dendrobium catenatum | reverse complement strand
GGACAAAGACGTTGCAGCACGTTGAAGAGGAAGACTATAAGAGGATGAGGCGGCGGGCTGGAGCAATGCCTCCATTCGTTTCGGCAAATAAGGGCGAACGCAAAGCTTCATGACACAGGCGCCACGGGTAACACTTCTGTGAACTATAAATATCGTTAAATCCGTCGAACCGAGGGATTCAGTAAATCCCAAATTTATGCTGTA
>NW_021362937.1:0-269 GCF_001605985.2 Dendrobium catenatum | reverse complement strand
TACAGTAAAAAAAAGAACACAAGGGTTTATAGTGGTTTGGTCAACACGACCTACGGCCACTCCACGGAGGCGCCCTACCAAAGTGTCTCTCCTTTAGCCCCCTCAGCTAGGCGGAGAAGCCTTTACAAGAAACCTCCTTTCTGCCACCCCGGCAAGGCAGAGAACCCCACTCCTTTTGCTTCCTCATGAAGCAGATAGAGAACCTCGATCACTTGCTGAAGCTGGCCTCTCCCAACCTCTCCAACGACAAGAGACTCTAGGAAGAAGAA
>NW_021362936.1:0-251 GCF_001605985.2 Dendrobium catenatum | reverse complement strand
AGACTTATTAGGCATTATTGAAAAGTCTTTTTTTTTTTTTGCAACTTTGGAATACATTTCTTAGACTTCAGGTAGAAATGCTACCGTTACTGCATTCTTGCTTATTTCTAATGAAGCAATATTTAAGCATTAGAAATGAATGAAGTTGGGGATGGAATCTTCGGCTTGTGGGTTGGGTTCGGTTTGGCATATTGAATAATTCAATTCAGTAAGAGAGTGATGTGAAAATATTTTCCCCATACCTTTTTTCC
>NW_021362935.1:0-351 GCF_001605985.2 Dendrobium catenatum | reverse complement strand
TTTTACTGGATGCATTCATACTCGTTAGAAGAAATAGTACTCTTAACTTATGGGCTAGACTTCGTTCTTCGTGGAAAAGCAGAACAACTCCACTTATAAGAACCGGATACTTTTTTTCATTTCTTTCTCGAATGACATCTATCTTTTTCTCTTCCTTTCATCTCTTTGTTGCTTATTTTCATATATTACCATATGGGGCTGCAAATGAATTGACTTGAGCTTGAGTCATGCCTAACTCGAGCTCGACTCACGAGCCAAATAATGAGCTCGAACTCTAGTCGAGCTCGAGCTCGGCTCGTGCCACTGTTCGCATATATGTTAGGAGTCCAAAGGGGCAGCGCCCCCTTGACG
>NW_021362934.1:0-226 GCF_001605985.2 Dendrobium catenatum | reverse complement strand
CCCTCACTGCGTGTGGCAGTCAGCTACAATCTATCTGAGGAAGATAACGCCCGATTGAGATTGGAAGATCTTGATGGTTTAGAAGAGCTTCGCCTGCAAGCTCATCAGAACCTTAAGCTATACCAGGCCCGAATAGCCCGGTCACACGATCGCCTTGTTAGACCCCGCGCTTTCCAGGTAGGTGATTTGGTGCTTGTTTTGCGTAGGCCTATCATCTCGCATCGCC
>NW_021362933.1:0-279 GCF_001605985.2 Dendrobium catenatum | reverse complement strand
TAAGAAAAATGAAAATTGAGAAAAATTAGAAGAAAAAAAAAAACGATTTTAAAACTAATTAGAAAAACAAAAAACAAAATAAAATAAAAAGTTAAAAACGGAATTAGCTGTCTCTAAAAATAATGTAAAAAAAAGAAGTCACCTCCACTCCGTACAGCATATTACAGGTTATCCATTAAAAAAAAATTGGCGATTATATCATTCTGCAATTTTTAATAAAACAAATTATGTAACATAGATATCTTATTAAAATGTTGATCCGATTGACTTCAAAATTTT
>NW_021362931.1:0-739 GCF_001605985.2 Dendrobium catenatum | reverse complement strand
TTTAGTCATGGATGCTCTCACTAGACATTAGCAAGAGTTTGTACCTTGGTGTATGCTTTTTGCTGATGATCTTCTTGTTAATAAGACTAGAGAGGGAGTTGAAGGTAAAGTTGAATTATGGAGGTCATCATGAGAGTCTAAAGGCTTTTGTTTGAGTAGATCTAAAATTGAATATATGGAGTGTAAATTTAGTAATAATAGTTATTGTGGGGGGATTGTGGCTTTGTGATCAAGTCATTAATAAGAGTACACATTTTAGATATCTTGGGTTTATTGTTCAGAGCAATGGTGAAATAGATGGGGATAATATTAGTAGAATTCAAGTTGGATGGTTGAAGTGGAGAAATGCATCGAGCTTGTTGTGTGATAGAAAAGTCTCCCTCAAACTTAAGGGGAAATTCTATAAGATGGTGGTTAGATTTGCAATGCTTTATGGTGCAGAATGTTGGCCATTAAAAGAGAAGCATAATATTACGTTAAGTGTTGTAGAGATGGGGATGCTCAGGTGGATGAGTGGCTTTACTCTTAGAGACAAGATACGAAATGAGCATATGCGTGAAAAGGTTGGAGTAGCTTCAGTGGAAGAGATTAAAGAGAGTCGCCTTAGATGGTTTGCTCACATAAATCGGCGGCCTTCCGATGACCTGGTTAGGAAAGTAGATGTATTAGATTTAACTTATGTTAAAAACGGTAGATGTAGACCTAAAAAGACTTGGTTAGAAAATATTAGAAATGACCT
>NW_021362930.1:0-283 GCF_001605985.2 Dendrobium catenatum | reverse complement strand
GAGTTCACTGATGTTTTTCGAGATTGGTTCGTTCCCCTTTCTGCACGACAGCAGATGCAGGAGAGTTTTCTGAGGCTTGTTCAGGGGAGCAAGACGGTGATGTAGTATGAGGCTGATGTTGCAAACTATTTTCATGGCTTATGTTTTGATGATTGACAAACACTATCTCTCTTGGACTACTTGTTGCTTCTAACTTTTCAGGAATCGAAGATCGAACGATCAAGAGGACGCCAAGTCCAGGATCGCTTAGGTTTAGGGTTGAGTCAGTCTGTAATTTTATTTT
>NW_021362929.1:0-290 GCF_001605985.2 Dendrobium catenatum | reverse complement strand
TGGAACGGAGTGCTAGTTTTGATGAGGGGTAGGCTTTTTAAGTGGTGTATATGTAAATAGGAAAGTTTAGGTATTAGGTATGTAAATAGACTTGTTTTAAGTATTAGGCATGTAAAAATCCCTAAAATAATTTAGGATGTAATGGTGGCTTCTTTAAAAATTTGCCCAAACTAAGACAGGAAATTCAATAAGAATAGTTTAACAAAAAAATTAAGGAAGTAAATTAATTTGGAAAAAAAAAATATTGAATTCTTCAATTTTCTTCCATGTCGACGACACAAAATTCAATA
>NW_021362928.1:0-224 GCF_001605985.2 Dendrobium catenatum | reverse complement strand
ATAAAAAAAATATAATTTTACATAATTCTTAAATCCCAAAGATCTTAAACAAAATGATTTTCACGATCTTTTAATCAGAAGAAAAACATAACTTGATTTATTTTGAATTCGCCAAATTTCAAACTACGATATCTCTCCATTTTCCCTTTCACTTTCTTCTTTCATGATTTAATTCTCTATGGAGCAAAATAACTCCTCATAATGAGAAACTTTTATTCGGTCTG
>NW_021362927.1:0-234 GCF_001605985.2 Dendrobium catenatum | reverse complement strand
TTTATGGTTGCAGATTTTGGAGCCTACGAACATTCGACAGTTGCTCGAGACTCATATTCCCATTGGAACTTTGATTCTCCAGTCTTTTAGGAGAATTCGGTGGACTACGATCACTTGAATTGGTCGAGTCAAATTGACCTTCATTCTTCCTACAGCCCCTACTAACGGGTTGATGAAGTGGGGGTTCCGCTACTACGGCCTTTCTTGTGGCTTGTTTAGTAGACAGAGCTGCCA
>NW_021362926.1:0-2518 GCF_001605985.2 Dendrobium catenatum | reverse complement strand
CAAAATAAAGGAAAATTAAATGCAAGAGCACTCAAATAAATCATTGTTGGATATTCATCCACCCAAAAAAGTTAGAAGTGTTATCATCCATCCACCAAGAAAACTCTTGTATCTATTGACGTTATCTTTGATGAACAAAAACTCTATTTCACTAAACCTCATCTTCAAGGGGAAATTGAAATCTAGAAAGATGAGGAAAGTGAGCTTGCCCCATTTGACCTTCTAGCTCGACTTCAAATCAATCCACTTAACCCTAAAATCAAAGCCAGGTGAACTGAGGAAAAAGCTATTATGGATAACAAGAGGTTTGAGCAAGTGTATTCCAGGCGTACAAATCCAAACTATGCTCCAAAGCATATCCAAGAATCTGAACCATCTCTTGAAATTAAAGTAAACACAAGTTCACCATAAAAACCGCCCTTGTAACCTATAACCAACTTTGTATCATTCTATAACTTCTCACCTTCACACAAAAATTTTCTTGTTACACTAAATAATATTCATATTCCTAATGATATTTCTGAAACTTTATCTGGTCAAAATTGGAAAAATTTCATACAAAATGAAATGCAGCCCCTAAAGAAGAACAACACCTAGGAGATCTTCGACCTACCAGAAGGAAAAAAATTAGTCATACTTTGTGAAATACAAAGTTAATGGTGCATTGGAAAGGAATAAGGCAAGACTGGTGGCGAACGGGTACACTTAGACGTCCATCATTAACTACCAGGTAACTTTTGCACTTGTGGCCAAGATGAACATCGCGAGGATCCTGCTCTCACTAGTTGCTAATTATAATTGGCATCTAGAACAATTGGATGCCAAAAATGCAATCCTACATGGGGCCTTGGAGGACAAAATATTTATGGAGATTCAACCAGGATTCAAGAAGAAATCTGGGGGTGATAAAGTATGTAGGTTAAAATATTTTCTATGGGCTAAAGCAATCACGTAGAGCTTGGTTTGGAAGATTCTCAGAACTCATGGCACTTAATTGTTATCGACAGAACCAAGAGGACCACACTCTATTATCCGAGAACTCAGACTTAAGAGAAGTCACAATTTTATTAGTTTATATGGATGATATCATCTTGACTGGGAATGATGAAAAGGAGAAAGTGATTCTGAGAAAATGTCTTGCCAAGAAATTTGAGATCAAAGATATTTGTAGATTAAAATATTTCCTTGAAATAGACATGGCCTACTCCAATAGAGAAATCTTCAATTCACAACAAAAATACATTAATGATTTTCTTAAAGAAACAAGTAAGCTAGCTTTTATACCAGCAACAATGCCAGTATAATCAAATCTTAAATTGGGGAAAGCTATAGAATATCTAAATGTAGATAAGCGAGCTTACCAGAGACTTATGGAAAAATTGATCTACTTTTTCTACTCTATACCAGATATAGCATTTGTTGTAATAATGGTCAGCAACTCATGCAAAATCCAAAGCACTCACATGAAAGTTGTAGACAGAATACTGCACTACCTTAAGTGGAACCCAAGTAAAGGGATTCTCTTCAGAAGAGACTGTGGAATAACCACAGAAACATATACTGATGCAGATTACGCAAGATCAGTAAATAGTCGATCTACCTCCGGAAGTACACATTCTTTGGAGAAAACCTAGTTACATGGAAAAGCAATAAACAAAATATAGTGGCAAGGTCTAGTGCAGAAGCATAATACATAACTATATCCTTGGGAACATGTGAGCTACTATGGATCAAGAAGATTCTAGAAGACCTAAGGATCAAATTGGAAGGACCCATGAAGCTACACTATGACAACAAATCAATAATCAACATAGCTCACAATCCGGTTCAACATGACAGGACCAAACACATAGAAGTGGACAGACATTTCATGGAGGAGAAATTAGGCAGTGGTCATATATATATATATATATCATGTCTCATCAAAAGATTAGCTTGCAGATATTCTTACCAAAGGACTTGATAAATCTACTTTTTTGGGACTGATTACCGAGCCGAAAATGATAGATCTGTATTCCCCAGCTTGAGTGTTAAATCCCAACAATCCCTTGGCATTTTAATCCCATGGCTAGGATGAGGATCTATGGGAGACTCACCTCGATTGCTTCGATCTTCGCTGTCCCTTGTTTTTTATCCCACGGCTAGGATAAGGATCCATGGGAGGCTCACCTGGATTGCACCGATCTCCTTCCCTATTTAGGTGGTTGATTTAGGAAAGATTATTTTAGAGCAATTATGGATGATTTTGTAATTATTAGTTTCTTTATTAGGATATCTTGTATAGATCTATAAATAGGGACAGATTTGAGCAATAAAATTAATTCTACAAAGACAGCGAAGATATCTTAATAAAGAAAGGAAGTGGAGAGGGAAAAACTTAATTTTGAGGGACCAACTTGTTCCCTCAACTCCTCCAAATGGGACTATTTTAATCCTTTAAAATAGTTGGAGACTATTTTGGTCCCTCAGAAAGAGTTGAGGGACCATTTTGGTCCTTTTCTCAATCCTTATTTATAAA
>NW_021362925.1:0-203 GCF_001605985.2 Dendrobium catenatum | reverse complement strand
GTCTTTGCTGGCTGTTTTCTTTCAGGGTGTTTTCTGTATTTGCTGGGAGCCTATTTTGTAGTGGTTTTCTGGGTAGTTTCGGCTGTATTGTGGTGGTTATGCATATCTTTAAGCTTTATGGTATCATTTGGTTCGGTCTGGTTGCTGGGATAAAGGCTGGTTTTTATTTTGGTTCTGGATTTTGTTCCAGGTTGGGGAGTTTT
>NW_021362924.1:0-217 GCF_001605985.2 Dendrobium catenatum | reverse complement strand
CAAACTTACTTTTTTGATGATATCAATTTTATTAAAAATTTTTTACAAGTAAAATGGTTTATCAAGTCTGATTAGGATCTTTGGGTTTCCTTAGATCCACATTTTTTATCCTTTTATTAATGAAGTCTTATTCGATTTGACCGATTTCAAGTCAGGTTAGATCTGTTCAATTTTCATTTCCCTAAAGATTGTTTGTTAATGTATTTGGTCATTCTCC
>NW_021362923.1:0-839 GCF_001605985.2 Dendrobium catenatum | reverse complement strand
AATATATTATTTATATATATTCTTGTAATAAAAATGAAAATATATTATTTATATAATAATTAATCTTACCGAGAATGAAAACTGAGCTATTGAGAATCACGAGCTCCCATGCCTCGTCGGTCTGGCTCGCAATATAGTGGACTCCGACGGCAAGTCCGCCGCCGGTGAGCGTCGCCGCCGCCCGATTCAGGCCTTTGTACAAACTTCCACCTATATCCATACATAAAATTACTGACTTTATTAATTAATTTATCATGTTGATGTGTATATTTAATTAATTTATTTGACGTTTAATTAATTGCCTACCTACTGTGTACTCAAATATGACTACAACGGTCATAACGGCCCACATAGCCGCGCCGCCGACGCCGTCATAGAGAGGCCTCAGGTAGTAGAAGAGAGAGACAACGGCAAGCGCAAACCCGACCTTGAGCCCATGAACGACCTTTCTCGGGTCATCAGCTCCCATCCTCCACAACATCTTAACAATGGTTGAAGCCTTTGTACTTATTGCAAGATAAGCCCGTCGGGCTGGCCCAAACTCATGTTCTATTTTCACTGATGAGCCCTCCTCTATGATCGTTACCCGCCATTCTGGCGGCGCAACCTGCATGGTTGAAGCTGCCGGAAGCGGCATTGCACTGACCTTGCTCGTGGCGGCCATCGACGTCGGTTATTTTGGGCTGGATGGAACCAAGCTCGCCGCTGGTGGGTCAATGAGTTTGGGCGGGCCTGGTTGGGGTGTACTGAGAGAACTGAAGGGTACTTGTGTGTCCTGTAATGCTTATATATATAAGCAGGGGAGGAAGAGAAGAGAAGAGAGAAGAAGGTTTGGGAAT
>NW_021362922.1:0-265 GCF_001605985.2 Dendrobium catenatum | reverse complement strand
GAGGTAAATGTCTTCCGAAGAAAATTTATCACTTCATCGGAGGTGCGGAGGGAAGAAATAGGGAACTCGCACTGATTTAGTGACCCTACAAGGATATGATCCCAAGGTAAGGGGTTCGAAGTTTTAGCAAAAAAGCGAATGGAGGAGTTGGGAAGAGGGGGAAAAGAAGAGGAGAGATTCCTCCAGCGACTAAAAGGAGAAAAGAAGGGCAACAAGCTGGCAGGCTATGCAGCTGCCCACGGGCCACCTATTCAGCACTACCCTG
>NW_021362921.1:0-313 GCF_001605985.2 Dendrobium catenatum | reverse complement strand
GCTCCGGACGAATCCGAACCATGACATAGTCTCCAACTTTGAACTCCTTGAAGCGTCGTTTGAGATCAGCATTTAATTTGTAATTTTCATTACTTTGTGTAATTCTTTTGTTAATTTCTCGATGCAATTCCTAGATATGGGATGCAAATGCAGATGCAGACTCTGACACTCTAATCTTAGGACTTCATGGGGACTAAGTCTATAGGTTGCTTAGGTTGGTATCCATAAACAATCTCAGCTGGGCTCATACCGGTGGTCTGGTTGACAGAGTTATTATAGGCAAACTCGGCAATGGGTAGTTTGGAGTCCCAAT
>NW_021362920.1:0-286 GCF_001605985.2 Dendrobium catenatum | reverse complement strand
AGTACTGGTGATTGTAGTGTAGTTCCTGAGTATTATATGTGAGACCTCGTTCCTTTGTTGTAGCTGGTGGGAAAAGTGATTTTTCCCCAGGATCGGCCGGGACGATGGTGAGATCGTCCAGGCCGATCAGTGCATTGAAAACAGCTGATTTCTGGAATGTTCTCTGGAGTGATTTCTGGACTGGATCATCCAGGACGATTTTAGATCGTCCTGGGACGATCAGATACAACAAGAATCCCGAGTGCATCATCCTGAGAAATCGTCCAGGGCCGATTGGTTTTTGTTC
>NW_021362919.1:0-342 GCF_001605985.2 Dendrobium catenatum | reverse complement strand
TTAAAACTGATACGCCATGTAAAAATTATCTTGATCGAACGCGTATCTCGAGACAAAAAGTTAGTTGGAAATTTCAAAATTTAATTTCGGGAGCATCCAAACTCCGATTTCAACGAGCTTACAGTCAAACTGAGCATCTCGGAAATACGAAATCAACGACACCAAGATCAACCCAATCCGAGCCCAAATGAGTCTGAATCAAGGGCTCAAAGTGCTGTCGGAAGGTTCAAACAGCAATTTGAGTTACTAAACGGTCTCCGATTTTTACGAGCTTATACTCGAATCGAACGGCTCAACGAGACAAATCCAACGAGCTCAAGATCGCTGAATTCCAACATCATT
>NW_021362918.1:0-375 GCF_001605985.2 Dendrobium catenatum | reverse complement strand
CTGGGATGGTCATGTGGGGAGGAAACTTGCTCCACACAACGGATCAAAACTGGCAAACTAGGGTGGTGACACGAAGGGCGTACTCCACCACTAGCGAATGGTAATGTGGGGAGGAAACTTGCTCCACACATAGGACCAAAACTGGCAAACTAGGATGGCGCCACAAAGGGCGTACTCCATCACTAGCGAGTGTGAATCAGGATGGTACCACAAAGGGCGTACTCCACCACTGATCCCCAAGTCAAAAGCCAGGCTGGTTCCACGGAGGGCGTACTCCACCACTAGCATGTGCGATCCTAAGGGAGGGGATGGTCTGACCCTAAGGAGAAGGCGAAGAGCGTTAAAAAGTAAAAGAATTTAAAAGGAAAGAACCGG
>NW_021362917.1:0-316 GCF_001605985.2 Dendrobium catenatum | reverse complement strand
CTCCGATGTGCATCTCACTAGCAAAAAGAAATCTACCTAAAAGCAATTATTTTCGATGGATTTAAAACTTTTTTTTGGATTAGATGGCCGTGGGAAATAGCCATTTCTACTTTAGTGAATGATAATATGTTGTGAATGAATCTACATACATATTGTTATATATGAGGCTATCATCATCTACTGTAAGAAATTTAGACAGATAAACAAAAAAGGCTTGATTCAGCATCAAGAGACTAAATGACACCTCCAATGCAAAAAAAAGAAGCAACAAAGGGATTAAGATCACCCTCTTCTCTCACCTCAGTATTTTTAACAT
>NW_021362916.1:0-470 GCF_001605985.2 Dendrobium catenatum | reverse complement strand
CCTAGACATATCATACATGTATCTGATTATAAATTGGTAAAAGGTGAACCCAAACTTGTTTGGGTTCCAAGTCTAATATTTGATAATTTTGCAGGGTTGCTCTGACATAAGACCTCGTGAGAGCATATGGTACCTGGACAGCGGATGTTCAAAGCACAAGATTGGAGATACTACTCAATTCATAACGCTGGAAGCCAGGAGTGGAGGCATGGTTATATTTGGAGATCATACCACAAGGAAGGTGGTTGGGACAAGTATGATTGGAAATTAAAAAAAAAATTTCATAGACAATGTATTATTGGTTGAAGGCTTAAAATATAATTTATTAAGTATAAGTCAGCTACATGATAAGGGTTATTGTGTAAAATTTTTTCCTACTAGCTACATATTAAGCCTAAATAGTAAAGATATTTTGAATGACAAAAGGGTAAACAATGTTTATATGCTAGATTTAAATTGCATTCAAACTC
>NW_021362915.1:0-358 GCF_001605985.2 Dendrobium catenatum | reverse complement strand
CCCTCTGCCTTGATGTGGAACACCTCGGGCCAGATAAAGTTGATGGTGCATGGTTTCAATAAAAAAGGGCAAAAAACACTTGGATCATTCATGCTCCCTCTTGTATTTTGAGAGCTCCACACAGAAGCTAAATTTCATGTAATTGATGCGGATACTTCATTCAAGGCACTATTAGGTCGTCCCTGGTTGCATGAATACGGCATTGTTCCATCAACATTACACCAGTGTATGAAATATCTCAAAGATGGGAAAGAATTCAGGATCTCTGGTGACATTCAGCCCTTTACGGTTCATGAAGCAACAGTTTATGAAGATGCACGATACTTCATGCCAAAGAAGCAAAAGTCTTCGAGCTCCC
>NW_021362914.1:0-408 GCF_001605985.2 Dendrobium catenatum | reverse complement strand
AAAATTAGAAAAAAAATTGCAATGAGAAATTATTTTTTAGTTTTTATAAAACGATCTGCAATAGATAATGGATGAGGGATCCTCCGAAACGGGATAATCTCAGGCGCACTCAGCATGAGCTGGAGAAGAGCATCAGCCCATCCTGGATTAGCTTAGTAGATGCCTCCGGCTTCCGACGAGGAAAAATTGCTTATTACAAATTAAAAATTGTTTTTTAAATTTTGCTTTTTTTTTTCTTTTAGGAAAAACACGCAGAGAAGAAGAATAAAAAAAGAAAAGAGAGACAAAGAGAAGGAAGGACACAGAGAAAAGGGACAAAAAAGTTCGAATCAAAGATAAACACAAGAAAAAGTGCATGCATGACGGAGAGAGAGAGAGAGTGTTAGAGAGAGAAGCTCTGGTTTTTAG
>NW_021362913.1:0-355 GCF_001605985.2 Dendrobium catenatum | reverse complement strand
GCAATAGGAGGGAGTCGAGAGGCCACTAAGGAGAAGATAGGAGGGAGCAAGGGAAATTTCAAGCGGCTGACGGAGAAAGAGATGGAGGAGAAGAGGGCTAAGGGGTGGTGCTTCAGGTGCGATGAAAAGTACACGCCAGGGCATCGGTGCAAAGACCGAACTCTTCAGGTTCTCATCGTCTGTGATAACGAGGAAGTTGATGAGGGAGGTGAGGAGGAGATAGAGGAGGAGATGGATGAGAAGCTACACTTGGATCTGGCTAAGGTTTCCCTAAACTCAGTGGTAGGGTTCACTACGAATCATACCATGAAGGTGAAAGGAGAGATAGAGGACAGGGAGGTGGTGGTGCTGATTG
>NW_021362912.1:0-291 GCF_001605985.2 Dendrobium catenatum | reverse complement strand
AAAATTTTACATCGATAATACTGGCAGCAATACCGGTGGAATAGACGTCGGTATATGAATGGAAAAATTTCTGGTGTATATTTTTGCGGCTGAAAAATTGACGCATATTCCACAGTTTGTTCGCCGGTATTTTAAAGGATTTTGGTGCATTATCCACAGGTAATAATCAATGGAATTATCGATGAAAATTACGTTGGCTTACATAAACTTGATGAACTAATACTTATATAGTATCTACAGGTAAAATAACTAACGGTTAATCCAATGAAAAATACGTCGGTATTGTCCTTA
>NW_021362911.1:0-311 GCF_001605985.2 Dendrobium catenatum | reverse complement strand
TTGAGCAAAGATTTAAGAACATCATCCAAGATGAAGAGGATCATTCGGGCTGATCATAGTAAGCAAAATAGGATATGATCATATAATCTAGGATAATAAAGTTTCATCCAGGATGATGATAAACAGAGAAAACATATCAGCCGTTAGATGAAAGAATATGAGTTGATTAAATGCATCATCCAAGATGATAGAAAAATCATCCAGATGGGACCAAAAAATTAAATTCAAGAGTTGGATATAGATGAATAGAGAAGGCCCAGTAAATACAAAAACACCAGTAAAAGATAAAGTTAAAACGAAAAAGGCAGAAA
>NW_021362910.1:0-1220 GCF_001605985.2 Dendrobium catenatum | reverse complement strand
TCACCGTGTTAGGTGTCTCCGGCTTTTCTGTAGCAAGTCCCTTGTCTTCCAAGTCCCTTGTCTTCTATATATATTTAATTGATAAAAGAAATTATGTGGCTCTAGTTATTGTTCATTAAAAAATAAAAGAATAATTCTTCCAAATTAAATTCTGGGGCATCACATGGATTTAGTTGGATAAATGTCTTTGTTTGAATATTTTCTCTAATAACTATAACTTTTAATCCTTCTTAGCTGCTTAGTATTTTCAAAGACCTAAAGGTCATATCCTTACAGCTATTCTTTTGGTGGTTTTTTTGTTATTATGGAATAAAAGGAATAATTTTAAGAATACTGGTATTAATACTAGCCTTGTTAGAGTTCTGATCTATTTAAAAAGTAAAATCTTTCATCTTTTAATGTTAAGATGTCCTTTAAGCATTTCGGAGGGATGGATGCTTAGGCTTCTTTCTTCCATATTGACTGCTCATATACTAATGGTACTTCTTCTCCCAAGATTATAAGGTGGAACAAACCTCTTAATGATAAAGTCAAACTTAACATTGATGATTTTATTTCTCTCAGAATGGTTGTGGCTGTGGTGGCCTTATCCATGATTATGATGGTGCTTTCCTGGATGATATTGCTTTTAATATTCCTAATTGTAATGTTATTTTTGCTTAGTTGACTACTCTTTACAAGAGCCTTTTATTATGTATTGATAATAGCTTCTAGAATCTTTGGATTGAAAATGACTCAAAGCTCCTTGTCTCTTTGGTTAATGCCAAAAATTGTCATAATGCTAACCTTTAGTACTTATTCAACAAAATGATGAACCTTCTTTATATATTTAATAATAGAATTATCCACATCTTAAGGGAAGGTAATGTCAGTCCTAACTTGTTAGCAAAGATTAGCTACTAGTTAAATAATATTGCCTTATAAAATAAAACTCTATTGATTCTTTGGGTGTTCCACATATCATAAATTAGTTGTTTTTGTTGGGTCCTTCTATTTTCAGCTTTTGCCTTTCATTTGTGTTCTAAATTCTTTTTTTTTTAGGGGAAACCCATGATGGGGCCTTTGCGTTCATATAAAATGAAAATTATAAAGTCCTTAAAGGGACCTCGTGCTTTACTACCGCTCCAAAGAGCTACAAGCCAAAAAACAAAAAAACCTAAAAGCTCAAGGTCCCTGCTAATCCAAAGCAAGGAACCTAGAGTAAATCCGCATACCCAGAA
>NW_021362909.1:0-292 GCF_001605985.2 Dendrobium catenatum | reverse complement strand
AGTGCAACTAAAGTGCAACCAAAGCGCAACTAAAGTGAAACCAAAGTGCAACCAAAGCTCAACCAAAGCACAACCAAAGCACAACCAAAGCGCAATCAAAGTGCAACCAAAGTGCAATTAAAGTTCAACTAAAGTGCAACTAAAGTGCAGCAAAAGGGCAGCTAAAGCGTAACTATGTCATCAAAAGTAAATGTCATTTGGGCTAAAAAGGATGACTATATAAAAGGTGAAATAAGTTATATATGGGGGATAGGTCTGCACAAGGAAAGGCGAAAGACCTGATGAGGTAAGC
>NW_021362908.1:0-336 GCF_001605985.2 Dendrobium catenatum | reverse complement strand
CGGCAGCCTCCCGGCGTCTCCCCCGTTTAGGGAAAAATCAAGAAGCAACCTTCCCCTCGACGCTACGTGAGCGCTTCAGGTAGGTGTCAAAAATTGACACCGCGGTAGCAAATGAAATTTTTATCCCCGCCTGCTACGTGAGCATTTAAGGGTTTTTTTATGTTTGTTTATTATAAGAAGAAAACAGGCGTTAGAGAAAAACACAGATTTCCTCCCTCTGCACCACGTGGTCGTTCGGGGGTACTTATATGAAAATAAAATAAAATAAAGACACATTTTTTATCCCCTTCACCGCAAGAGTCGCACCGGTTTCCCACCCTAAACGCTACTTGAGCG
>NW_021362907.1:0-315 GCF_001605985.2 Dendrobium catenatum | reverse complement strand
TTTTAGATGCCCTTTAGAAGTCTCTCTTGAAGTTCATATCACTCAATATGATGAATTTCACAAAGAACTAAGCCAAACATTTAAGCATGTTTGCCTTATTTTGTTAGGAAAAATTCTCTCTTATCCAAACATCAAGAGACCTCTAATAAAATGCATAAAAATTGTCTAATTTCCTCTTGATGCAATGAATGTGTTATCTTAGTCCAAAAGATGGAATCTCTATTTAATTGAAACTTAAAAACTTTAAATAATAGACTTATCTTAAAACAAATATTTAGTAACATTTTGGGTTCTTTATGACTCTTCTAAATATAA
>NW_021362906.1:0-214 GCF_001605985.2 Dendrobium catenatum | reverse complement strand
GAAATAATTTTAGAAGGAAAACGAATGAACAATGTTTAAATGTTAGACCTTGATTGCGTTGATAGCACAAAATCATTTTGTTTGAAAATAATAGTTGATGACTCGTGGCTATGGCATAGGAGACTATGCCATGCTAGTATGAAAACTCTTAGAAACATCACTCAGAAAAACCTAGTTAGAGGTGTACCTAAGTTAGACTTTACCAAGGATCACT
>NW_021362905.1:0-458 GCF_001605985.2 Dendrobium catenatum | reverse complement strand
TTAAGTTAATGTGTCACACATTAAAATTATGGGAGAGAGTTATTGTGTGGGGACATCAGATCATGGAAAGGATATCAGAGACGTGGCCGACGTCTATGGCCACGATCGCGCCGATCTATTTTTGAGTATTCACATGTATTTGTTTTATTTATTTGCTTTATATATTTGTTTTAGTTGCATTTCTCTTTTTACCCTTAAGGGTTTGTCATGTGTAAGCCCTAAGGGCTATGTCATCTTCTATTTTTCCTTTCATTGTATGAGGCTATGTATGACACCCTTATGTTTCTTTTGAAGTTAATGAATGAATTATAATCAAATTTTTGCACATTGAGCTCTTATGAGAGCTTGAGAGTCTTTGGAGAGAATTCCCTTGGACAGGGAAGCGTATCACCCACCAACCTTGCAAGAGTCTGGGTTCATGGCTAGTTTCTTCTTATTTCTTCCTCCTCCTTGTCCCC
>NW_021362904.1:0-304 GCF_001605985.2 Dendrobium catenatum | reverse complement strand
GCTTCCTCACAAATCCTCTCTTCCCCGCTTCCTTTTCCTTCCTGCTCCCTACAGATAGAAACCCTTACCTCCCGTCATCTGCAAGTCGACCGATCTTCCTCTGCCGCAAGAACCGAGCTCGCCTCGATGCTAATCCGTCCTCCTATCCATTTGATACCTCCATCCGATCCCTAGTCCCGTCCATACGGTAGCCTGAAGCCATCTTACAACCAAAACTACTGAGCTCCACATCTCAAAACCAGGCAAAATCTCACAGCTTGCACCGATCAATCCAACCGCAAGCCTCAATTACTCGACCCCCCCC
>NW_021362903.1:0-219 GCF_001605985.2 Dendrobium catenatum | reverse complement strand
TTTTCAGATTTCCGCCTCCAACAGTCCCAAGACAAGGCTCTGATACCAATTTGATAGGAAATACTTGAGTTTGCAAGTAACCCTAAGGTAATACTTGAGTTCGAAAGCAACCCTAGTCAAAATCAGCTTAAAACAGTGAGCAAAACTGCTGTCCCAGCAGTTTTACAGCAGCTCCGCAGCAAGAAATGCACCCAAACAAAGAAAAATAAGGTTTCCACT
>NW_021362902.1:0-312 GCF_001605985.2 Dendrobium catenatum | reverse complement strand
GAGACCTCACAATTTGGGGGAGGCCATGGAGTTGACACAGCTGGTGCAGGATCAAAAGCATCTGGAGAAGGGGGCTCATAGCAGCAACTCTGGAGGATCCTATAGGATGACGACTACTTTCCTAGCTCCAAAAGGAGCTGCACCACAAGAGGCACCAAAGGAGAGGATAGGAGGACGCAATGGTGCGCAGTTCAAAAAGCTGACTGAGAAGGAGCTGCGGGAGAAAAGGGCAAAAGGGGTATGCTTCAGGTGTGATGAGAAGTACATGCCGGGGCAATAGGTGCAAGGACCGATCTCTTCAGGTTCTCCTCG
>NW_021362901.1:0-234 GCF_001605985.2 Dendrobium catenatum | reverse complement strand
TATTACAATCCCTATTGACAAATGAAAAAATAAAATGCTGGAAATTATGAAGAAAATCTAAATCCTTAGGATTTTGGAATTCTTCATGAATCCACTTATTCTTTTTTAAGGCATTTTGAAAGATATTGATAACATTAAGGTTACTCCTTCAATCACAATACCTTTGGCTTCAAGCATCCAATCTTTGATATGATCCTTCAGAGATAGAATAGCTAAGAGTTCCATTTGCGCTAT
>NW_021362900.1:0-248 GCF_001605985.2 Dendrobium catenatum | reverse complement strand
AATTAATCATAATTAATTAAAAATTATTTCTAATTAATTATAATTAAAAGATAATTAAGTTATAATTAACTTAATTAATTAAAATTAATTTCTATTAATTAAAATTAATATAAAAAAAATTTCATTTACGGGATTTTGGTCGAAGAAGTGCGTGAAAGGAAGGAAGTTACCTTCACTTCCAGCGGGCTCCTGTTGGTGCTTCCGATCAAATTGCCAAACTTCCGATCCTACAGATAGGAAAAGCCGGA
>NW_021362899.1:0-330 GCF_001605985.2 Dendrobium catenatum | reverse complement strand
AGTAGTGCCCTAGCAAATAATTCTATGTGTGTGTAAGGCTAGTGTGGTTTGGATAGACCCATCCCAGCAGAAAAGTAATGCAATGGGATAATTAATTAAAGTTATCTAGAGTTCAGGTTTGTTGGGGGTCTGAAAAGGATGTTTTAGTTGGAATTCAAGTATTAGTGAATTAGAGTTCATTTTAATTATTTCAGTTTGTTGATCAATTTTAGGAGCTTAGAGTACTGACATTTAAAGTTTAAGTGATATTAGCCAATTTTAGAAAGTTCTAGGGTCCTCCTAGGAACTAAGCTAAGGGTCCAAAAAGTCACTATGGGAAAAAGGCTAAGT
>NW_021362898.1:0-266 GCF_001605985.2 Dendrobium catenatum | reverse complement strand
GGAATCTATGTTCGTGAAGAGATTCGCTAGTGCAACAAAGAAGATAACGATCGCTGACCTCGCTCTAGATAAGAGAAAAAGAGAAGAATCAGTGATCAAATATATCACTCGCTGGCGCAATCTAAGTATGAAATGTGAGCAGCAGCTTGAAGAAGAGCATGCCGTACAGTTGTTAATGGACAACATTGATGATAAGATATAACCCTTCTTGTGCATAGCTACGATAAATACATTTCAAGACTTGCTCGACAGAGTGACCAAATTTG
>NW_021362897.1:0-312 GCF_001605985.2 Dendrobium catenatum | reverse complement strand
GAAGTTTATGATGTTTTTACACTTGTTGATCCTGAAATTTTATTGCTAACTGTCTTCGTAGTGTTTTGCCATCATCAAAAGGGGGAGATAGTTGTAAATCTATTTTCATGACTTATATTTTGATGATTGACAAACACTATTGATTCTCTTGGATTGCCTGTTGTTAAGTTAGTTGCTATTTGCACGCTTTACATTTTTGCAACTTATGTAGTTTTGATGATTCCAAACATTATTGTTCAAATATGTAGTTATCTCCTAACAATTTTAGAAGATTAGTATTTGCTCTTGTGTGTACTAACATTTCAGGAAAAT
>NW_021362896.1:0-2389 GCF_001605985.2 Dendrobium catenatum | reverse complement strand
TGGAATCTTCTAATCCTAATTTTAAAAACTTCTACTTGAACTTTTTTGATGGATCTCAGAAGGCTATTTGATTTATGCTATTTGCTGGTGATTTTCTTCTTGTTGATTAGAGTAGAGAGCTAGTTGAAGGTAAACTTAAATTATGGAGGTCAACCTTAGAGTCTAAATGTTTTCGTTTGAGTAGATCTAAAATTGAATATATGGAGTATACTTTTAGTAGTAATAGATCTAGTGGGGGATTGTGACTTTAGTCAATCAAGTCATTAATAAGAGTACACGCTTTACATATCTTGGGTCTATTGTTCAGAGTGATGGTGAAATAAATGGGATATTGTTAGTAGAATTCAAATTTGATGGTTGAAGTGGAGGAATGCATCAAGCTTGTTGTGTGATAGAAAAGTACCCCCAAATTTAAGGGAAAATTCTATAAAATGGTGGTGAGACCTGCAATATTTTATGGCGCAGAATATTGGCCATTAAAAGAGAAGCATAATATTAAGTGTTGCAGAGATGAGGATGCTCAGGTGGATGAGTGACGCTACTCTTAGCGATATGATACAAAACGAGCATATACATGAAAAGGTTGGAGTAGCTCCAGTGGCAGATAAGGTTTGGGCACATAAAATGACAGCCTTCTGATGACCCGGTTAGGAGAATAGATATATTAGATTTGACTTATGTTAAGAAAGATAGAGGTAGACCTAAAAAGGCTTGGTTAGAAAATTTAAGAACTGATTTTTCTTTGTTCGATTTAATGAGAATTTGACTCTTAACAATACACAATGGGGAAAAAGGATTCATGTTGCTGACCCCACATAGTAGGATAAATGCTTGATGTTGTTGTTGTTGTTGATCTCGGAAGGTTGCCTGGCATGATTTTATTTGGCATAAGAGGTATGCCATTCGGTGTTCATGTTTTGCTTCGATGGCCTTTGTCAAGGGATTAAAGACTGTTGATATCCTCATTTTGTGGAATGTACCTTCCCCTTCCTCCTGCTTCTTATGTTATTCCTACCCAGAAGCACTCTCTTGTTTGACTGTGATTTTTCATTCCAAATTCTATCTTCTTTTCTACCTTGTGCGGAGGGATTTTTATTGAGACCAAACTTGCAACAGCTAGAAGAATACTTGATTGAAAATCCATGTTCAGTAACCGCCCCCTCTTTAGCCTCTACTGCCTTCTGAACTTGTTGTTCTATATACTTTATTGGAAAGAAAGAAATGCTAGGAGGTTTGCTTCTGATTTTAATTGCTGGACCTCTGTGAAATTGAGCATCAAACAAGCTGTTTTGAAGAAGATTTTGTGTTGGAAACATTTCAGTGACATTAAGCAATTCATTTGTTAACTGGATAGTTGTTGGCCTGTTGCTTTTTGTGGTTTATATTAGTTTGCTTGTTTCAACTTTTTTGGGTGTATGGCTGGAGTTTCAGGATTTATGAATAAGGACTATGATGAATGTGGATTTTAACCATCATCTTGCTTATGCTACTTGGATGGTCTTTCTTTTCGCGACAAGGGGCACTTCCTTGCCTTGGAAGGCCCCATCGGAAACCAGGGGAACTGACATCCACATGATAATATCCAATTTTTGGGTTAATTTCGTTTTGTACATTCCAAGTCCTTTAAGCTTTGCTGTTATTTGTTCCCAGATCTCTTATGTCTCCTGATTCTTTCCTTTCAGGTTTTGGCTGTTTTTTAGTTTTAGGGTCACTTATATGTGCTCTTTGGGATTTTGAGCTCTTAATTTTTTGGTTGCTCAGGTCACATGTTTCATTTGTTTTTTTCTTCTTCGAGCCTTGCTCTTTGAAAATTTTCTTTATACTAAATGGATACGAACTAAGCCCCTAATTTCTCCCCAAAAAATATCAAACAACTTTGTACGACAACATTTCTCTGCCATGCATAGTGGGTTGTGGTGGTATGGGGAAGACAACTCTCTTGCAACATGTTTATAAAAATGAAATCACAAAGGAATTTGATCATAAAAAAGTGGGTTTGTGTTTTCAACAACTTTGATATGAAAAATATGTGTTGAAATCTCTTAAGGAGAGGCCTTGTTTGGAGACACTTGAGGCACTTCAAGATAGTCTTCGGACTGAGATGATGTCCAAAAATTTCTTATTTGTGCTGGATGACATTTGGGAGAATGACGAGAAGTAAATTGGAGAAAGTGCTTGCCTTTTTGGCTATGGGAATTTTGGTAGTAGGATATTGGTAACAACTCGAATGGACTCAGTTGCAATGATGATTGCAAATGTCATTAAAAAGAAGAAGGAAATATTTAGGAATTTAGTCGGATAAGGGTGGGTTTTTCTAGCTTCTCAATTGTCATGCATTTACTGATGTAGAGAACCCTACAACAACAACAACAACAACATCAAGCCTTTA
>NW_021362895.1:0-254 GCF_001605985.2 Dendrobium catenatum | reverse complement strand
CTAGTCTCTCCAATATGAAAAGGTGCATTGGTCTGGCGAAGGAAGTGATTTGCTGTGGACCAGTCAAAGTCAGGATCTGAAGCGATTAAGCGCAGCTTATCCCCGGTGGTGGATAGCTGTAAAAGTTCAACACAGTCCTGATATATGATTTCGATAGGGCGTCAATTCACATAGGAGGTCACGGCTGTAAAGAAGGTAGGATTTATACGAAGGTTTGAAAATAATTCTCGAAGAAGCTCTGTATTAAAGGGGAA
>NW_021362894.1:0-205 GCF_001605985.2 Dendrobium catenatum | reverse complement strand
CGCAATTGGCCCCTAAACATTTCATGAATAAAAAATGAGATATTTTGTCTATTAGGAATGAAGCATTACCGAGTGCACAATGTTATTGCCTATTTGCTAACTTTCAATAGGAAACCTTAATGTGGTGACACATGAGAAATTAACTAGTTCCTAATATATATAAAGGGAATAGTTTTAGGGTGACAGTGAGACTTAATTCTTGTTT
>NW_021362893.1:0-206 GCF_001605985.2 Dendrobium catenatum | reverse complement strand
TCAAACTCTTAAAATTAAGCTCAAACTCAATTAATTAATCAAATTCAAACTCAAACCAAGGGCAACTTGAGATACTTTATAATGCACCGTTTTATCAGATATGAATTACACAAGATTCTTTGATTAACCATATATGAATTATTAGCTAAATATTTAATAGTAATTTATCTATATAATTCACCATATAATTGAAGAGATCATCAATT
>NW_021362892.1:0-574 GCF_001605985.2 Dendrobium catenatum | reverse complement strand
CCGTACATGACTTTTAATAGAAAATATGGCATGCCTCTTTTTATCCTAACATTAGCATAATTTGTGTTCTAACATGTTTTCCATAAGAAGAGTTTTTGAATGTCAAGGCACCCTTTGCTACATTCATGTCCTTGTGTCTCTTTTCACAATCAATTTTATCATCACTTTTTTAATATTTTAGTTTTTAATTTGCATTTTTTAATACATTATCCTCAAATGAGATCTAATTATTATGATTTCAACTGCAAATATTTGTTACTCTGAAAATTGCTTTTTAGCAAAACGCCACAAAGGATTTAGGCTTCGTTTGGGACAGCTTTCTTGTTGCTTCTTAAAGCAACCTTTTAATACAAAAATTTTAATTTTTATACTAGGAAGCTGCTATACGTAGTAAAAAGACGTCCCAAACGAAGCCTTAATTTTTGCTTGATAATCTTGCTTAATATTCTATAATTTCTAATGAAAATTATTTTCCATAAATTTTGGTTTCTTTATCTTATTATTGGATTCTAATGATTCTCTTCCGCAAACTGTATACAACATTCATCCAAAGCTAGCTTAAGCCAGACCAAGG
>NW_021362891.1:0-330 GCF_001605985.2 Dendrobium catenatum | reverse complement strand
GCAGCATGTGTGTTTCTATTCCACCTTTCTTCTTTCTATATTTTAAAATTTCAAGAATGCTTAACTCCTAACACTTCAATGGATGGTGAAAGAGTGAGGCCTCCATAGCACTCTATTAAGGAAGAGAAAATTCATCATCTTGAGATATATCTTTTTTAATTTATCAATTATAATGAAATATAGGAATTTATTTTCAATTTTGTCACATATATATTTATATTTAATTATTCATATAATAATTTTGCTCATCCAAAAATATAATGTTTGTTCCACCCCTATTTATTCGAAGTTGTATTAATGAAAAAAAATTCCATACACTGCAATTCACAG
>NW_021362890.1:0-769 GCF_001605985.2 Dendrobium catenatum | reverse complement strand
CCATGAACTTATGAAGTGTGATTATGATTCTAAAGCTAAATGCAATTAAATTTAATTTATTTTAATTAGTTTTAATGCAATGCATGCAAGTTGACTCTTATGCAATAACTACCCTGCGAAGTCTTAAAAAGGCTTAGAAATTAGATTTTATTCTAAAAAACTAGAACTCCCCTAAGTCAGAACTACACCATCATAGGTTGGATGGTCTACTTCTACCTGCATGTGGGGCTCAACTTACAAAGAAAGAAGAATGGATATTCTTTCTACGACCCCATATAAGCTCTAGCTTATTTTCTAGTAAGATTATCTTTCTATGTTATCTTTAAATTTTTATTTGGTTATGAGTATAAAAAAAATTATTTCCTAAGAGCCTAATAAAATATCCAAGCACAAGCACATGCATGAAAGAAAACAACAACAACAACAAGCCTTTATCCCACTACGTGGGGTCGGCTACATGAATCATTTTTCTCCATTGTGTCCTATTAAAAATCAAATTCTCGTTTAAATCTAATAAAAGTCAAATACCCCTACCTTTCTTAACATAAGTCAAATCTAATACCTCTAATCTTCTAACCGGGTCATCGGGAGGCCGCCGTTTTATGTGACCAAACCATCTAAGGCGACTCTCTCTAATCTTATCGTCTACTAGAGCTACTCCAACCTTTCCACGTATATGTTAATTTCGTATCCTATCTCTAAGGGTAAAGCCACTCATCCCCTGAGCATCCTAATCTCTGCCACACCTAACTTAGTATTATGCTTCTCT
>NW_021362889.1:0-339 GCF_001605985.2 Dendrobium catenatum | reverse complement strand
TTGTATATGAACGGGAATTAATGGCCATAGTATTGGCAATTCAGAAGTGGAGACCCTACCTGCTAGGACGGCAATTCGTAGTTAGGACGGATCAGAGGAGCCTGAAATACCTGTTGGAACAATGGATGGTGACAGAGGAACATCAGAGGTGGTTGTCTAAACTATTGGGATACGATATTGAGATCTAGTACCGACCAGGGTTGGAGAATAAGGCGGCTGATGCCTTATCCAGATGTGGGGGAGAGCTACAGGCGATAACCATGTCGGTACCCCTAATGGTGGATTGGGGGGAAATCCATAGCGAGAGTGAGCATGATGAAGAATTGAAGAAGATCCGAT
>NW_021362888.1:0-2919 GCF_001605985.2 Dendrobium catenatum | reverse complement strand
TATGGTAAAAACTTAAACAATATTTAAATTTTATATTTTTTATGTAATTTTAATGGGTGATTGACTTTTTTTGCCTCATATTTTTTGTCAGATTTCTTGTTTTTATAATCATAAGATAAAAACTTAAACAAAATTTATTTTTTATTTTGTTTTGTTTATTTATGTTTTTATTTTGCCCAGAGATTTTTTTTGTCGGCTTTCTTATTATCAAAATCCTAAAGGAAAATTTAAAATAAAATTTAATTTTGATATTTGTTATGTATTTAATATTTCTAACTGGTTTATTTTAGTATTATAAAATTTGTTCTATTATTGTTCTTAAGATTATTAAAAAAATGATATTTGATTAATTCTAAGTCATTACTTGTTAAGCCTAGATCATGCAACTCAATAAGTATTATACAAATTCTCTTAGGGGGTTTTATTGTTGCAATTATTTTGAAATTCGATGTATTCAAAATATTAAGTAAAATAAATCATGAATTTAAAATATTTTACGTTATTTGGTTACTTGTAAACAAAATTTAGGAGTTTTTTTTTATTTTTTTGATTGGTTGCTTGCAAAGTAAAATCGATAATTGAAATACTACACCAACAGGCGACAGGCGGTGGCGGCTAGTGAGTATTGGTGGCGACAGTGGGTGGCTGTCAGTGGCGATGTGCGAAGCTACACACACACTGGGCATTTAGAATTTATCCAAATTGGATGAATTTCAAATACATTTAGGAGTTGTTTGGTTGCATGAAAAAAGAATGCAGCATAAAATGAATATTTTGAAGTTATTTGGATTAATGTAAAAGCAATACATTATATTACTTTTTTTTATTTGGTTTGAAATAAAATGAATGCAATATAAGAATAAAAAGATAGTGTTTGGTGGCCGACGTTTGTGGCAATGTGGACGGTGGCGGCGAGGGTGGTCGGTGGCAGCTGATAGTGGCGGGGGTAGTCAGCAACAGGTATGTGGCGATGGCGGGTGGGTAATTGGGATGAGTTTCTGGCGTATTTAGAACTCGGCCAAATCGGAGGAATTCTATATACACCAAAAATGAACTCAGATGGATTTCAAAATGCACTAAAATTTTATACCATATTTATTTTATTTCAAATCAAATGTCAATATTTTCAAATCTCTATTTCTGAAAGACTTTACACTCCATTTGCAGGTAACCAAACAATTGAGTAACAAATTTAATCTCTCTAAACAATTAAAACTGTATTCTTTCACTAATCTAGAGCTTAAAAAGGTGTGATTTTTTGTTGTTATCGGACGTTCATAAAGAGCACAAACGAATTAATTTAAAATTGTGCGCCTTAAATTAATTTTAGTGTTGACTACAAACAAGAGTAGAGTGAAGTTAGAAGTTATGCTAACTAATATGTTTTCCTTATTGATGAAATGAGTACAAAAATTTTGATAGCTTGCAATGACTCTTATATTGTAGTTGAGAGTAACAATATTTGACACAACACGAAAAACCAAACTCGTCTTGACCCGAAATTTTCTAATTAGACCCAACCCGATATCAAAATGGGTCGAGTTCGGGTTCCCAGATTAACATGACATAATGGAGAAAAAAAATTCATATAGCCGACCATACGCAGTAAGATAAAGGCTTAATGATGTTAATGATCATGACTCAAAAGTTCGTTCATCTTATCTTATCAATGAGCAATTAGATATGTTACTCAACATTTTATTTAAATGCACATATAAAAACATATTTTATATCAATTTAGCATATATCTATCAAATCTAGCATTACCCCAAAAAAAAATCTATCAAATCTAGCCATGATTATGAGTTGAATATCTAAATATACATGCCAATATAAACTTTTTTCCCAAAATTTATCTCTCATTTTTATTTCTTGTATTTATAAACTTCCTAATTCAATGCTTAAAAATATATATATGATTTTTTTAAGAAATGATAATATTAGCATCTATTAACAACTCTAGAACTATTTATTAAAGATGGTTCTTTATAAGATCACAAAAAAAATATTATTATATATTATTATCAGATCATAGAAAAGGTTTATCAATCAAAATAAAATGTTTCATATCTCATTATGTTCCGAGTCAAATGAAATTTCTTACAATATAATGTGGTAGCCCTTCAATAGGAGAAATTATTATGTATGGAGTCCGAACAATACAACCGTCCGATTTACTGAGTAAACTAAATAATAAATAAAAAATACTCAATAAAAAGTTTACTGAATATACTCAATAAATACTACATAAATACTAAATTTCTTTTAGTTCAGAATAAGGCCATCTGAACATCCAAGAAAGATCTTTAGAACAAGCTCTCTAAAGTAAAATTTCCTTATTTAATATTCAATAAGGATCTGGTAGGGATAACAAGGGGGAGATTGATATACATAATACTTAAAAACATTAACATTTATACATTTTATACTTAAATTTCAATATTTATATCAACTAGTACTTTGTTAATGTAATTAGTGAATCTCAAGCTGCTTTCTACAACAATTTTAAAATTTTAATTTTTCTACAGCAACTTTGCAAATAGTAGAAAATCTAATTGCTAACTACTATATAAAATTGAAATGAATGGCACCAATTGCTAGAGATATGAATACATCAACAAATATATCAAGGTGTTAACCTATAAAACCTTGAGGATGGGGTTCAAGTATGCCCTATGTAAATTGCATGCAAGCTCAAGCTCGAGTTTAAATTATAGCATCCACTATGAAATAAAGATCAGACCCACCGAAGTTTAGGGTGGTTAGTGGACAAGCATGGTTGGTAAGCCCCCATCCCGAACTCTAATCCCCTCTCTTCTACGTCCTCGCCTCTTCAGTGAGGCAAAGCAAGTGTGGACCCAATATCGGTGGGTGGCCTCGCTAGGTTCCGCTAATGGATTAGTTATGCTGCCAAGCGAT
>NW_021362887.1:0-272 GCF_001605985.2 Dendrobium catenatum | reverse complement strand
TTGGGGTGAGCGGCTACTTGTTCGAAGGGTAATTATGTTGATTGTCACCTCTTGTTGAGCATTGCTTTGACCATGTACGTCCTCTGACCAAGTCCTATGGACAAGTAGTTATTTAGATACATGTGAGTTATCTACATGAGCATATACCAGTATCATATATATTAACGACGAATGGCGCACCATGGCACAAAGGTCCATTTGGAGCCATGGCATATAGCGCACGGCCCGACGCGCACTATTTTGAACATGGCGCAAGCTATATAAAAATATAA
>NW_021362886.1:0-361 GCF_001605985.2 Dendrobium catenatum | reverse complement strand
AGGACCGTAGTCGGCTGGCGACGGAGGTCAGAAGAACTGTTGTCTGACGACGAAGATTAGAAGGATGACGTCAGGTAGAAGTCAAACAATGGAAGGAAATCCATCTTCGCGTAGATGTCCAGCGAAGTCCGATAACCGGTAGAAGTCTGGCATCGGTTAGAGACTTGGCGAAGAGTGAAGGTCCGACGTCGGGTAGAAGTTCGACGTCTGTTGGTGGCCGAGGAGAAATACGGCCTCACTTGGGCGGAGTTTCGGCGTCAGGAGGGAACTCTGTCGTTAAATGAGAAGAATTTCCACATCCCGTGGAAGTTGGGAAGAATACCGGCGTTCTCCCAAATATCTGGCAGAATCCCGGCGTGTT
>NW_021362885.1:0-387 GCF_001605985.2 Dendrobium catenatum | reverse complement strand
TGGGTTTTGTCGGTGGAATGCACGGTTACAGTCAACAAATGCCCCCCAATAAATATGATATGCGCTCTATAGCAGATCATGTTTATTGCAAACTGGTTGACTCTACGGATCTCTAAAATTTGATTTTAGATGTCACATAGAGGGTCTTTTAGATATCCCTGATTTATCTTTTTGATTTGTCAGGAATTAACATTTCTTCTGCCCTAGCTTTGTGCTTTCATGGGCATGATGAAAAATTCATATTGGTGACCTAAATTCTTTAGGATGACATTAAGTCGGTGGCAAATAATCATCTGTCCAAAGCTTTTTTCATGGCGGACTTTGATGATGACAATATTCCCTTTCTTCAGCCTATGGCTTTTGAAGAACTGTGGGATAACTTCTTCG
>NW_021362884.1:0-580 GCF_001605985.2 Dendrobium catenatum | reverse complement strand
TAGCAGTTGAACGTATGTAGTAGTCAACCTACAAGATGTGATATGCTTGTCAATTTGAAATTTATTTAACATGTAAAGAAATTTAATAAATAATGCAATATAACACCAATCGTTCTCTTGGAGATTGAGGGAAGAAAGTTTCTGGTAGCTCTGTTTATGGTTGCAACAGATAAATTGACGCCCATAATACTATACCAGCATAGGTATGTGCCTAACTCCTGATTACATGTACCTTCTAGTAGAGTTATTGCGATAACATACGCTCTCCTTTCTTCCCATAGGTCAAGATATTCCCAATATTGAGTAGTCCAATCTAAATCTGCTCTACCCCTTCCATCAATCCTTCTAAAATTTGGTTCCATAGGTGGAACATTAGTGACACGATCAGGTAGATGCCACTCAATACGCTTCTAGATAATGAGGGGCACTCGAGCACGCCAAATATCCCTCCCCTCCAAACATTGGCTAGGCAGAGCTGTAAGAATCACATATGTGTATGGAGTCATGCTCGCCTATTATCAAGAAAGTTAAATATTTTTAGTGTGTTGACCTCATTTTTTTATGAGGTCACTTGGACTAA
>NW_021362883.1:0-233 GCF_001605985.2 Dendrobium catenatum | reverse complement strand
ACCACTGACAACAACCTGGATTCTAACTCCTAAAAGATAAGTGACTTTGAGAATTGGGATTATTCTCGACTTCCACTTCTTTGTCTTCCCATGAGCTTCTTGATCCGTTGGTTCAGGATATCCAAATGAAAAGAAACTCCCCCATGAACGGGGTGTTATCTTTCCTCTTTGGATATTTGAAAAATATCATAACTTAACTTTCAAATGGAAGAAGACTCTCCCCTTTAGGGATG
>NW_021362882.1:0-240 GCF_001605985.2 Dendrobium catenatum | reverse complement strand
ATAATGATGTTTTCAATATTACTAGATCTTAATTTAAAGAACATAAAGGCTATTTGTGTAGTTAGAATTGAAATTGCTCTGATACCAATGAAAATTGCTTTGATACCAATTGAAATTGCTAGATGCGCCAAGAGGGGGGTGAATTGGATGATTAAAAACTTCTTTAATGAAAAGAAATATATTTTTATGACTTTATGAGGAAGTGAATTTTATTCACAATAAAAAGATAGATAATCAATT
>NW_021362881.1:0-219 GCF_001605985.2 Dendrobium catenatum | reverse complement strand
AGACCGATCTACTGAACCAAATGCACTCGAGGGAAAAATTAGGATAAAAACGAGGTCAACAAATCTATGGTGTGATTTTTCCTTTACTGCATTTTATTTTCGTTAAAATTGCTTGGTGAAAATCGTTGTTGCAAATTGTGTTTGTAAGCATTCGCTTTCGGAATAATTAATTTTCTTGTTTAATTTTTAAAAACACAAAAAAAAAAACTCTTGTTTAAT
>NW_021362880.1:0-240 GCF_001605985.2 Dendrobium catenatum | reverse complement strand
AATTTTGGAGATCCACTAGAAGAAAATTTTAGTGTGACATCCAAACAAAATTTTGGAGATCCACTAAAAGAAAACCCTAGTGTGACATCTAGAATAAAAATCTAGAGATCCACAGGGTCAATCAGCATACAACAAACGTGATTCGCTCTAGACGCCTACCACATTTGTTGGGGGGCATTTGTTGACCCATAACTGTATACAAAAAGAAAAAAAAAGAGTTTACGTACCTGTTCGGCGCCG
>NW_021362879.1:0-719 GCF_001605985.2 Dendrobium catenatum | reverse complement strand
TATTTATATAAAAGACAAGAAAAACCGCCCAAAAACTGCAAGTATTTAATTCTGTATGCAGTGGATCGTTCCGTACAATCGTGGATCATCCTGGACGATTTTACTTAAACGACTTGAAACGACCTTATTTGTATATGTGTACGAAATGACTTCATAGAGCTGATCGTCTCGTACGAACTAGATTCGTCCGGTACGAACGGTTAAAACTAGGTCGGTTCTAGAAACTGCTGAAAACCGTTCTAAGTCAGTTAATCGTTTGGACGAAAATATATTCATCTGGATGAAATTTTTATAGAGGACTGATCGTCCTGGATGATTATTTATTTCTTCTGGACGAAAATTTTCCAGAGGACCAATCGCCATTGACGATAATTTAATTTCATATGGACTAAAATTTTCTAGAGACCAGATCGTCCTGGACTATTATTAATTTCGTCTGGACGAAAATTTTCCAGAGGACCAATCGCCATTGACGATAATTTAATTTTTTCTGGACAAAAATTTTACAGATAACCAATCGTCCTGAACGATTATAAATTCATCCAGGACGAATAGAACTTAGAAAAATTTTGAAGCAAGTTCCTATTCGTTTCATGTGCTAAAAAGGAGATAATTGTCTGATTGTCCAATACGAATTGATATCGTCCCGTATGATCAATATAAATTTTATATGATCTCCTTATATGTGTGTGTATATTTTTATTCACTCAAATTACAAT
>NW_021362878.1:0-318 GCF_001605985.2 Dendrobium catenatum | reverse complement strand
AGATGTCAATAGGATGTCGTAGGAGGACTTATACCTTAAGACGGATTTAAGATTTAGAATTTAATGAAGAGAAGATGCCGCTGGGGATGCTTATGCTTTTCCTCGAAATGAAGATTAGGATGCCACTAGGGATGCTTACTCCTAACTCCAAAGATGTCAATAGGATGCCGTAGGAGGACTTATACCTAAAAATGGATTTAAACTGGATGGCTGTCGTAAGAGCGGACTTAAGCCAGAAATTCAGTAGGATGCCGTAAAAGCGGACTTAGACCTAAAGACGAATTTAAGATTTAAAATTTAATGAAGAGAAGATGCTGC
>NW_021362877.1:0-339 GCF_001605985.2 Dendrobium catenatum | reverse complement strand
ATGATTTGATTGCCCAAAGTCACAATCCCTTCACTATATCTATTACTACTAAAATTAGACTCCATATATTCAGTTTTAGATCTACTCAAAAGAAAACCTTTAAACTCTATGGTTGACCTCCATAATTCGAGTTTACCTTTAACTGTTGCTCTAGTCTTATCCACAAGAAGAATATCATCAGCAAAAAGCATACACCAAGGTATATCCTCTTGCAAATATTTAGTGAGAACATCCATGACTAAAGCAAAAATATATGGACTTAAGGCTGATCATTGCTGTAATCCAATAGAAATAGGAAAATGCTTGGTTAAACCACCTTGTGTTTGAACACAAGTAATA
>NW_021362876.1:0-822 GCF_001605985.2 Dendrobium catenatum | reverse complement strand
GGGGGGGGATGGATCTTTGGAGACTACTAAGATGTTAAATAATTTCTATCACCACAAACTTTCCAGCACATAATAATCCTCATAATCTTCATTCCTTTTTATGAGAGATCAAATACATAAAAACCTATTGCTTTTAGGCCTGAATTGGTTGCTTGAAATTAGGAAAAAGATTTTTAAAAATAATAAGATTGGTTAAACCCATCATTTGCCTAGGTTTAATTAGAAATTAAAATTAATTTTAAGCTCTACAAAGCCTTAAACCCTCTCAAATATAGTGATTTCAATTTTCACAAAATGAATGAAAACAAAATCATATTTTTCTAAACCATGTTTACTATCTACAAACAACATTAGCCCTTATTGTAATTAGAACCACCATCATTAGTTAGTTATTTATTGAAAAATCTAAAAATGGTAGAGTAACATTATCCATAAATTATAATTGAATTCCCTGAGAGGATTTGCTGCAAGAATTATTTTCCAATATATGAGTTCCATTGGATTTACATTAATCCCGATGCAAATTCAAAAGTTGAAAAATAGATCTAATGAAAAAAATACAAAAAAAAAGTACCTGAGATCTATTTTGGGCATTAGTTGATAAGTTGCTATCTTCATCTTCTACAAATCTCATCAACAAGCTTTCTACGTGCAGAACATCATCATCATCATATGAACTAGAAGGGTTGAGCTGCTCCTCATTGGGTAACTTAAAATCACATATTTTTGAAGTTTTGTTATTTTGCAAGAACACTCTACACATTAACTGGTAGTCCTGCAAATATCTCCACTTAACTTAATGAATGCAAAATGATGAAATAA
>NW_021362875.1:0-309 GCF_001605985.2 Dendrobium catenatum | reverse complement strand
TTATTGTTATATATAAATATAATATTCTATTTATAATTTAAAAAAATAGATAAAAAAGAAAGATAAAAAAATGAGAGGATTTTCAAACAGGTATCGAAGGCCCCGGCCGTCGTACCTTAGGTCCGATCGGGATGATTTGAAATCGAAGACATGCGCCGTTGATTTTTAATCCGGGCAGATGGTTTTAAATTTGAAGACTCCAGGCCATTATATGTTAGATCCAGCAGGGATGGTTCCAAATTGAAGACCTCACGCAGTCGATCTTAGATCCTGATGAGATGGTTTGCAATTGATGTCCCTACATCGTCG
>NW_021362874.1:0-241 GCF_001605985.2 Dendrobium catenatum | reverse complement strand
CATCCCTTAGGAAAATTTGATCCCAAGTCTGATGAGGTCGTCTTCTTAGGATATTCTTCTATAGGTAAGGCCTATAAAATCTTTAACAAGAGGACCCTAGTAGTAGAAGAGTCCACCCATGTGGTGTTTGATGAATCAGATAAGCCCTCTAGATATAGAAGTGAAGATAATGAAATAGAGGTAATTCAAGGAGTAGAGACTATAACCTTAGGAGAAAGGGAAGAACCTCAGGAAGATTTGC
>NW_021362873.1:0-261 GCF_001605985.2 Dendrobium catenatum | reverse complement strand
TTGCATATTTTTGAAAATTGAGATGGGCATAATATGCCTTACCTCGAGATTAATAAGTTTCCCAACTGAGCCGATGGACGAAAATGGCTTTACGTCACCCAAAATCGGAGTTTTTTCCCCTCTCTCCTCCCTAATTCCTTTAGTTCTTTTTTTGTTTTTTCTTTTAACCATGAGTCAATTAGGGAAATGATGACATTTATAATACTTAATTCTTTTAGATATTTTTTATTTTTTATTATTAAATAATATATAATAATATTT
>NW_021362872.1:0-400 GCF_001605985.2 Dendrobium catenatum | reverse complement strand
AGTATGTATGTTGAAGGGTTTATGATTGGTTGGAAATTGATGTGTTTATGAAAAGTATATGAGTTGGGAAGAGTTGTGGAAGTGAAATGTGTAGTGGAGAGTATATGTGTAAAAAAATATATATATGTGCACTACCAAAAGTGTGTAAAAGTGTAGTGAAAACAAAGTATGCGTATATGGATAATGAAGTGTATAGATGATTGTAAAAAAAAAAATGGATCATGTAATCATGTGTGTGCTTTAAAGGTGGTTGTATAATCTTTGGAAGGCAAAAGGTGTTTGTTTTAAGAATGAAATTTGTGTATGTTTTGAAGAAGTGGAATTTTTGTATGAGAAAGATAGGGTGTTGTATATATCTTTGGGAAGTTTTAGAGATGTAGAGTTTGTACTTATATTAAAA
>NW_021362871.1:0-370 GCF_001605985.2 Dendrobium catenatum | reverse complement strand
GGACGATCATTTCAAAAACCTTAGTTGTTCCTGGAAGATCAAACATCAGCCAGCTTCTATTCAGGGTGATGTTCTGGGCGATATTTAATGATTTGTACTAATCATACATGATGATATACTATCAGCCTGAACAATATGAATAAAAACCTTATGATCGTCCCAAATCGTCTTAGCTGATTGAGATTAATTTGGACTGATCATACATGATGATATTTATATTATCCTAGACGATAAAGTCAATTTGTTATAATTAAGAGTTATTATGAAGCTCTTCTATGTAAGACCTCTTGTTTTACCTAAGAGATAATCTTTTACTACTATTGTGACCTGAGAGAGCCAAGGGGAGAGGGAGAGCAAGAGAGAGAGAGAG
>NW_021362870.1:0-278 GCF_001605985.2 Dendrobium catenatum | reverse complement strand
GATAAAGGCTTGATGTTGTTGTTGTTGTTGTTGTCACAAAGAGCAAAATGCCTAGTCAAAAATATCACTAGGATCCATTCTCAAACAATCTCCTGGTAGTAAGGACGTGGTACATGTCCTCTAACCGGCGGTTTTGCCGCCAAATGGCACCGCATGATAAACAGTTATGACGACGCGGGGCTCTCTGAACAGAGTGGTTTTGCCGCTAAATTGCACCACGAAATACCAGTTATGGCCAGATCCAATACGTTCCTTATTGGCATCAAATCCTTGAGATA
>NW_021362869.1:0-270 GCF_001605985.2 Dendrobium catenatum | reverse complement strand
TGCAATTGGAGGAGTTTGGGAGGGCTGGGTTTGCATTCTGCTTTACTTAGAGTTAGATCTCTAAGATCTAGTTTGGCTTGGAATTTTATGCAAAAGATGGATTCATTGTTTCATAGAATAATGAAGTTTAAATATGGTAGAGATGTTATGAATGGAGTGTTGCGGATCTATGGTTTATGATTTTGATGATAACAAACATTCCTTATTTATCTACGATTGCCTTATATGCTAATGTTTCAGGTCCACACGATCAGACTGCAATTTGGAACT
>NW_021362868.1:0-289 GCF_001605985.2 Dendrobium catenatum | reverse complement strand
CAAGCCTTTATCCCACTACGTGGGGGTGTCAATTTCGGGTCACGGGTCGGGTTCGGGTCGAACCCGAAACCGACCCGGCACTATTCGGGTCGACTCGAACCCGACCCGTTTTTAAAAACGGGTCCGTTTTCCTAACCCGAACCCGACTCGCTTTCTGGTTTGGGTCAAACCGACACGACCCGAATGACCCGTTTCCAAAAAAAAGTCTAATTTTCGGGTCAAAAACGGGTCAATCTCCTCTTTTGGGTAAAAAAACGGGTCAAATCGGGTCAATCTCGGGTTGCCGGGT
>NW_021362867.1:0-374 GCF_001605985.2 Dendrobium catenatum | reverse complement strand
AGCAATTCGAGAAATTCAAATAAATATTCTTATATATTAAAGTTGTTTTTTTATTCATAAAAATAGAATAAATTTTGAAACAAAATGTAGTAATAATTAGGCTAATTTTGTAGTTCCTCGTGCTTCATAACTAAGCAAAAGGGTTGCCATTCTTCTTATATATATACATCAGAATAGCCGTTTGAATAGTCAGGTATGATAGGAGCTCATTAGTCATCGATATGAACTGAAAATATTGCAGATAAATAAAATAAAGAGCTCATGGGTTGATGCTGTAGCTGACCTTTGTGACTCCTTTCTTTGATCGAACTTGGGTAACCTGCAATGATAAACCATCGAAATATTAGGAAGCTAAGGATCTAATAGGAACCTGC
>NW_021362866.1:0-295 GCF_001605985.2 Dendrobium catenatum | reverse complement strand
ATTGACTTATCCTGTTGAGCTCTAAAAGAATGCCAAGTTTCTTTTAAATTAAAATTACCAGTTGAAGACAAAGAGAATAAAATAACATCCTTTTCATTCAACTGAAGAGGAATTTGAAGAATAATATCAATGATGAAAGAAGGGACAACATCATTCAACTTAGCAATATCCCAACTGTCATTGTGAATGTAATTAGAAACTTTAATATTGCTAATAGAAGAAGTGCTAAGTAAAACATCAATGGAAGATGGCCCAAGCCAATTATCTTGCCAAAAATAAACATCACCTTTGCCAA
>NW_021362865.1:0-315 GCF_001605985.2 Dendrobium catenatum | reverse complement strand
GACTTTTCTCAGGATGATATTTTCTATAATGCAAATCGGCCTGGCCGATCTTACTATCGTCCCGGACGATTCTGGGAGGAAAAATCCAAGCCAGAGAGGAATAGTAAGGGAACGAGGTCTCACAATCTCCCCACCTTAGAAAAATGTCGTCCCGACATTTTCCCACAGGTGCGAGACAAAAACGATGCAAAACAAATCAATCTAAATCAATCAAAACTCGTCGAAATCCATACAACACACATTGCAATCAATCACATATCAATATGCATGATCAAATATCAATCAATCAATCAGTTAGTCAAATCAATCTTACCA
>NW_021362864.1:0-307 GCF_001605985.2 Dendrobium catenatum | reverse complement strand
AGTTATCCAATTCACCTCTCTCTTTATTAGCCTTGGGTTAGTTTATAAGGGCTTAACATCCCTAATGAACTTTTAAGTGGTTTTAGAGCGGGATTCATAAAATATGTTTTTAAAAGCTTTTTGATTTTTCGATCCATGGCTAACTTTTCTAATCATAATATTACAGAAGGATGTTCAATCACCAGACCATCTTTTTTTGAAAATATTACTTTTGTTTTTTAGAAAATTCGCAAGACTACTTTCTTGCAATCGATTGATTTTTGCATGTGGCATATGATTTTAACTGGTTATTCATCACTGTCATGTA
>NW_021362863.1:0-366 GCF_001605985.2 Dendrobium catenatum | reverse complement strand
AGGAAATATATATCAAATGACCAAATATCTATCAAACTAAATGCTGACAAAAAAAAGAGAGGAGAAAAGAGTAGAGAAGTACCTCTGTCACCAGCAGTCTCTGGAAGACCCCGACGAGACCTCTATCCCCTCGGTAGTCCAAGCTCCTGTACCCGACGCTCGTATCTCCTAGCTCCATGCTCTAAAGCAGGCCCAAAGGAGTGTCGTACCCAGCACAGTCGTGTGTAACTAACAGCCGTTTGAGAAGATGACTGAGCCAGAAGAAAACTAGAACCCGTCCCAAGCCTCAGTAAGTGCAGCCAAGTGACAGCTGCCGCGTAGAGGCGGACCTCCAGTGGAACTGTATCCATGCGTCGTGTATCGGAA
>NW_021362862.1:0-386 GCF_001605985.2 Dendrobium catenatum | reverse complement strand
ATACCCACTTAGTTCCAACTACACTTTGATCCTTTGGACTTATAGTTAATTCCCAAACTTTATTTCTTATAAATTGATTTAACACTTCTTGCATGACCAAAATCCAAAATTCATCCGAAAATGCTTGATCAATATTGTTGGGTTTAATTGTTGAAATGAACGCTGAATGATTGACTTCTTTGTTTAATCCACGCCTAGTTCTTACACACTCACTAGGTTCACCAATTATCAACTCATTTGGGTGGTTTTTAGAAAATCTCAAATTTCTAGGCAAAGGTTTTTCTATCTCCAAAATTTCTTCCACATTTTCTTCCAAATTTTCTTCTAGATTTATTTTATTAATCTTTTGAGAGTTATCCTCAATCTCATCTTCTATAATATTTGGC
>NW_021362861.1:0-200 GCF_001605985.2 Dendrobium catenatum | reverse complement strand
ACATGGTTTCATGGTTGAAGACCAAAAGTAAGTTGAGAAAGTATTAATTCATTTCTTCAAAAACAAATGGAAAGACAGAAGATGCTCTTTGGAGGGGTGGCCATTCTCCATGAAAGCCTTGAATGAGGAAGACAAGAAGATTCTAAGCATAAAGTTTTCTTTTGAAGAGTTAGAGAAGGTTATCAAGGATCTCGGTGGGA
>NW_021362860.1:0-342 GCF_001605985.2 Dendrobium catenatum | reverse complement strand
CTTGTACCCTTTTTTTTAGATAAAGATTTCTTGTTCCGACTGAGCATCCTCTATATTCAGGAATTATTTGAGCCATGGTTTAAAATTGCATAATATGAGGCCCGCATTTGCGCAATTCCAATAAAAAACGCCTCAATGCTTACGCCTAGAGTTTTTTTTATGAGGCTTGCACCTCAACTTGGTTGAGGCCCGCCTCGCCTCACTGGCATGAGGCTTTCGCCTCACGCTATATATATTAAAACTTATATACATCTTGAAGTAAATGCCCGACATTAGACTCTATATGATAGCAGTTCATCATAATGGTGATTCAAATGAAGAACCCCTTAGTGATGACAGTGC
>NW_021362859.1:0-211 GCF_001605985.2 Dendrobium catenatum | reverse complement strand
GACTATTAAATCTGATTGGAATTCCCTATCGGCTATCTTAATAATAATTGAATATGAAGCATTGAAAAATAAAAAAATTCTAGCATGTAAGAGAATGTTCAGACCAGGAGTAAAAGCATTATGTTTCATATGTAATTTTTTATTGAATACCTCAGATATAAAAGAATGAAGTGCATCATAATCAAAAAGAACTCTAGCAGGTATGTCTGAA
>NW_021362858.1:0-341 GCF_001605985.2 Dendrobium catenatum | reverse complement strand
ATGTATTTTAAATTATCAATTATTTTCTAATTAATCCAAAATCAATTTGAATTATAAATTGACTCTTGAACTCTTCTTTTAAGTTGTAATTAATCCTAGACATTAATTTGAAATGAAAGAGGGTTTTAGATTTAATTAGATTAGCCTAATCGCACAAAAACTCCTCATCTCACCCTTTCCCACTCGTGAACTGCTCCCTCTCTCCCTCTACTTCGCACAACCACCTCAACTCCTTAGCAGTTCACGGTCCACTCTCTCTCCCTTTCTCTGAAATTCGCATGAAGCCAAGCCCTTGTACACGCAAAATTATTGGGTCAGGTGACCGAAGCCATCTCTCCGTT
>NW_021362857.1:0-1105 GCF_001605985.2 Dendrobium catenatum | reverse complement strand
GCGTAGCAGCTTCTGGATAGAGTTGTTCGCTGCTTCGTACAGGTAGACTGTCGTGCACTATTTGTTGATTTTCGTAGGCGGGTCATAGTGCACTAACGAGTCTCCTGCCTTCAGATTTGTAGATGCATTCACATGATATTTTCCACTGTAACTTGTAAGTACTTGCACTTGATATAGTTTGTATCTTACTCGTAGACAATAAACTGGGTGTACTACGAGTCTTCTGTAGTGGCCCGTGGATATTTACAATTGTTGTAGTTATCTTGCATATTGTTCGTAGAAGATTTCTAGTGCATATGGCAAGTCTATTGCAAGGCTCCATATGTACTGGCGTTTACTACAAACTTCTATTTCTACAGACTTGCTAGAAGATTCATCACACCATTTCTATATAATATGCATCCTGAATTGTAGCTCTACACATATATTCTTCATGTTTCACTCTATGGATATTCCTTGTTGTGCAATTAGAACTCTCTATTGCTTGGTGTATTCCCTTGCGAAATGGTTCAAATGCTGTAGGTTCAAATAATTCCCTCATCATTTGTAGGTGAAAATAGACCAGCTTTGGTATCTCATTAGCCCCAATGATTCACAAAGGTTTGATAGATATTTACAAATCACCTTAATTCATTGTTCATGAGTGGACAAAGTTAGGAATTTCTCATACATGAGTACTTGCTTGCTTCGTATAAGATTTGAATGACTTGAAACTTTCTTAGTTAGGATTTGCATTCAACTTGAGATTCCACTAAAGTTTTGATATCATTTTCAAGTCAAGTTCTTTATGATTGTCCCAAATCACAATTTTGATTCATTCTTCTTTCAAGTTTAGATTGGATCCAAACCAAAGTCTTCTTCATTCATTTGAGTTTCCTATAATCCAAGTTCTTTGTTCAAGTGCAGCTCGGCTTGAGTCCAACTCAAGTCTTCAATAAGTCCTTTATATTCATTCATATTGCAAGTCTAAGTCCTCACTTGGTTCAAACCAAGTTCATGTTCAAGTCCTCTTGTAGTTGTTCAAAAACTACAATCTCAAGCCAATGTTCTTTGTATTTGAGTTTAATCAAGTTCTAATTACTTACAACATTACTTGATTTAAACT
>NW_021362856.1:0-301 GCF_001605985.2 Dendrobium catenatum | reverse complement strand
TAAATGGCAGAGGAAACGAAGCCGCTCGGCTCCCTTAGGGACTCTCTCTTTCTCCCGCTCTTACCTCTCTCGCCTTCTCTCCTCCCAGTAGGATCGGAAGTCACGACATTAAGGTTGGAAGCAACAATCGGAAGCAAAGAACGGAAGCTCGCCTGCTGTGATCGTAACTTTCTCCCTTGTGACGCTTCTTTGACTCCTCCCGTGGCCGATCGCGACTTCGCCCCTTGCACGACTGTCCCTCCCCGTCGGATTGGAAGTTAGGACACTTTGATCGGAAGCGGACGGGAGCTCCGTGTACTAT
>NW_021362855.1:0-1029 GCF_001605985.2 Dendrobium catenatum | reverse complement strand
AAATCATCAAAACTTTATAAGTTGCAAAAATGAAAAACATGCAAATAGCAACTATCTTAACAGTACCAATGCTGATGGGGTTTCCCCTATTCCTTTGGATGGTGTTGTTGTGTTGCATGGTAATCAGGTTGGATCTTCTCCTATTGATATTATGGTGTCGGGAATTGGTGTTGTTTGTGGCCTCTTGTCCTATTTTGGTTCCTTTAGAGCCCGCACCTTCTCTGCGGCCTCTCGTCGATGGTGGGTTGGTTATCGTCGATTCTCCTGTTATTTTAAAGGATTGCGCTACAGTGCAGGATGTTGTTGCACCTGTGGATTCAATTGTGATGGATGGACGGGTTGAAAATTCGGTTATGCATGGAATGTTGGTTAATTCTCACAATTTCGTTAATGTACCGGTGAATGTTATGGCCCCCCAAACTCTGATGAACCAGGTGGTTAATCCTGGATTGGATGTTAGGTCCCATGGTGATTGGTTGCATTTTTCATCTGAAGTTGGATCCGATTACGACTCTCTTTCGGATTTTTGAGGTGGCTCGGATCCTGGAAATGAAAGTAATTAAAATGGTTCGTGATAGGCCCGTAATCACTATTGCATCACATGGGAAATTTCGTGGGAGAGGCGGGAGAAGAAGAAGATAAACAGGTTCCTTATCTTTTTATCTTAATTTTTTACCTGGTTCGCTTAATTGCAGTTTTTGATCGAGGATGGGGCTATGATGTGGCTTGGGCTCGTGTCCCCTTCCTCTTGCTGGTGGCAACCGTTGGTGATCTGACTGGATGGTCCTTGCGTGGCTAAGGGGATGCTAGAGCCTTAGCCTTATGCTGAGCCCTCTATGTTTCTCTATAAGTCATTTTAGTATTTTGATTTTTACCTCGTGTATCCTATTTTTTACTGTTTTATTCGCCGACTGTTGTAACTCCTTTTGTTATTTTAATAAAATTTTCTGCTAAAAAAAAAAAAACCAAAGTACGAGGCTATTAATCAGCTTTCGATGAAATCAAAGTTAGCTAATGATAATGATTTCT
>NW_021362854.1:0-1515 GCF_001605985.2 Dendrobium catenatum | reverse complement strand
CTAAATTCATAGCTTGATAACCATTCCAAAACAACTCATCAAGTCCTCCCCCATGCCACAGCACCCCATTGACTAGTTTGACTAGTCATAATGGTCAAATAAGTCAACTTGCAAACTTACGTAGCTTTGCCACCTTGGAAAGCTAAGTCCTCATGATAAATCCAAATCCTCATGTATTTAGGAGGTTGGGAGAATTACATGGAAAATCCTAGAGCTCATCTCATGCAAAAACCAAGGCCAACAATCATAGGTTAGGTTAGTGATGCTTTACTCGACTCAAATCCTTGAAATTTTCTCCAACCATCAAAAATGATCAATTCCAACATCATTTATCCTCTCCCAGCCATCCCTCAGATTCTCCATCTATAAATAAGGACCCCACAACCATTGAAATGATTGTTGAAAATCTTGAAAGCCCAAATTGAGAAGACAAAGAGATGGAGAGAGAAAGGATAATTGCTGTAAAAGAATTTTATCCAGCCATCAAAAGCTCTTGCACCCTTAAAGGAAGTTGTAGAGGATTAAAATACCTTTCCAACAAGCCCAATATCATCCACATTTATCCATAGGATTGTATGATATCTTAACTTTTCTCTCTAAAATTTTAATTTAAAACTACAACAAATCTACAATACAAGAATCATCCAAACTTCAGGTGTTGAAAGATTAGGCTGTCATAAAGTTGTGGTACAAATTTTATCCAATTTGGACGAATTTGTTTTAAGTTATGGCTATTTGAAATTTTAGTTAAAAATGAACTAAAAGGCTCTAGTAAGAGCAGGGACGACCGATCGCAATACATGCACGATCATATGGTCCAAGAATCATCAAACGAACCATTCATCTAATGATCCTTATAGTGGATCCAGTGCATTCGACATGTCCGAGGACACATGGCGTCCTCTGATACAGCGCCACCATTTTGAATTAAAAAAAAATTGATTTCAAAATTAATTTATATAACCAGAAATTCAAAAATTCATAGAAAATTCATTTCTTCACCAAAATTTGTGTTTTTGAGCTTGTTAGAAAGGTCTTAAGCCCTAATATTTATTAAAATTAAAATATAAGTGTTTTGATGACTTGATTATGAGTTATGTTATATTGTTTCAAATTCATTTTTAGTAATTTTCACATAATAATATGATCAATTTGAGCCCAAAAGTTAGTGAGATGTTTTTGAACATCCTCGAAATCATCTGTAAGTTTCTTAGGACCAGATGTTCAAAGGATTTATGTGATGTAAATTTTCAAAGTAATAGGTCCATTTTGGACCAAAAATTTAAAATTTTCGTAACTCTTCAAATTCCTAGAATTAGGTTGCATAATTTCTATGGTGTGCTTTCATATGCTAGAGGGTTTGATGACAAACATTTCAAACAAATTTGAACACTAGGGACACCTAGGAAAAATAATTAAGGAAAAGGCCTAAACAACTTAGAAAATTATACACACACCAAATAGGGGTGAAACTTCCGAACATTAAACTTAGTCACAATATGTACCTTAGGTTCA
>NW_021362853.1:0-841 GCF_001605985.2 Dendrobium catenatum | reverse complement strand
TACTAAAAATAAAGACGTACCTTTCTTCGGGCTTGAATACCGGTTCTATTGCTTGCCTTTTGGAACCTTTACTTTTGGAAGCATACTATATATTTTTCTAATATTTATTTCGAGGTATGAGAAAGGAGAAGTAAAAGGGGAAATAGAAGAAGGGTAGAGAGAGAAAAAGATGACTTACTTTTCAACACTTAATTTTCTAATGAACAACTAACTCACTCACTTCCTACCACAAATCACCCTTCCAAACATACTCTCCACTTTCAAGATATACGCTTCTTACTTTTTCCAAAAACCTGCACATTTTACTTTTGAAAACATTTTTATTATTTTTTTTTTTTTTACAACTTACATTTCACTTTTCATCTTTCCCTATATAAAACTCTTTCTACATACAAGTTAACCACATCATAATTTCCAAAACACATACAAATTCACCACATCACCCTTTTTTTTTAAAAAAAAAAAATATATATTTTACTTCTCCTTCCACACCCAAACATTTTTTCTTTTCACCTTTCATACACGAAACTTCTCCAACATACATTCTCACATTCCATCTTTTCAAATTCACAGTTGGACTTTTCAAAATATACACTTATTAAAACATTTTATATTTCAAGGCTTCATGATTTACTTTCCATTTTCTACAACCATGACTTTTCAATAAACACACTTTTCAATACACATTTATTACCATCCATTTACACAAGCCTTCATCACACTAAGCTATAATTGTAAAGACAACAATTTGTAAAAGATCTCCAAATTCTCTTCTGACCAACTCAAGATATTTTTCAACAATCATAAAGCAACTTTGCAACAAAATTCATTAATGCTTATA
>NW_021362852.1:0-200 GCF_001605985.2 Dendrobium catenatum | reverse complement strand
TTGGTGGATGACGGGGTGACGGTTGTCCTTAACCTGGAGCGTGTCAAGGCCAATTTGTCCATGCTTGATTGTGCGGTGGTCGATAAGATTTTAGGGAAGAAGGTTTCGTTCATCTTGCTAAAATTGGAGATACATAGAAAATGGGGCGGATTCGGGGAGTTTCAACTCACGATGTTGGGTTCAGACTGTTTTCTTTGCAT
>NW_021362851.1:0-268 GCF_001605985.2 Dendrobium catenatum | reverse complement strand
TATTTTATTTTCAATGTGAAAGAGGAGTAGTTTCTTCATTGATTGCCTTTAGTCAATTGCTTAAAAGTCTAAGAGCTGGTGACTTAATCTTCTTATCAAAGTTAGAAGCAATTAAAGCGGAAAGTACATTCCATTCCTATAGTAAATGAATTTGTAGATATTTTCTCAGAAGAATGGAAGGATTTACCTCCAGAAAGAGAAGTGGAATTTTCAATAAATTTGCAGCCTAACACGAATCCAATTGTAAAAGCACCTTATAGAATGGCAA
>NW_021362850.1:0-308 GCF_001605985.2 Dendrobium catenatum | reverse complement strand
ATTATCTTCTTCAATTGTTTGTCTTAGAACTTATATACCATCTTCAATAAATATCATATCATCTAATTTAGTCTCATCAAGTGAAAGTTTAGTAAATTTTAATATTTTCATATCATCAAGAGACTCAAATTCATCTCGGAAATGAGAGAATCTTGCTCGCAACCGCGGAAGTAAATACGACACATCTTTTTTCGGATTTCTTTTTGTTTTTCAAGGGACACGTGTATCAGATACGCGTGTACTTTTGAAATTAAATAGTATTTTAAGTGGAAACGGCTTTGGCGTATCCGACACGTATCGGTGGAGTA
>NW_021362849.1:0-208 GCF_001605985.2 Dendrobium catenatum | reverse complement strand
TATCAGTTGCTAAGAAAACCCATCCAAAGTCCATCAAAAGCATTTTCGTCAGAATGTTTTTCAATAGCAATAAATTTTCTACACATTTATTAGCAACATACAAGGTTATGTTAGAAATCTATTTGTATGCTTATTTACTAGCATAATTTATTAAATTTTTAGTAGATAGTGCTGGCAAAAATTAGAGCTTTTTTGTAGTGGTGGATGA
>NW_021362848.1:0-437 GCF_001605985.2 Dendrobium catenatum | reverse complement strand
GGAAACTCGTATTTTTGTTTCTCTTTCTCTCTTCTTTAAGAGGTTATTTTATTTTTGATTCAAAATCTTTATCATATTTTAAATTGGATTTTGAAACTATTTTTTTTATTTCATGTTTTTGTGTTGTGTTTTTGTGTTTTTTTTTTTAAGTTTTGTTTATTCTTTGATTTTTTTTTCGTAAAACTTTTTCTCTGGTCAACACACACATTCACTTTTCTAAAAATAAAAAATCTACTTCCTATTTTTTTTTTAAATCTTTGATAACTTGTGTTTGACTTCTCTAAAACAGTCAAAGAAAGGAAACTCGTATTTTTGCTTGTCTTTCTCTCTTCTTTAAGAGGTTATTTTACTTTTGATTTAAAATCTTCATCATATTTTAAATTGGATTTTGAAACTAATTTTTTTTTATCTCCCTATATTTTTTCTATCGCATAGAA
>NW_021362847.1:0-368 GCF_001605985.2 Dendrobium catenatum | reverse complement strand
CATAGAAGTTCATACAGGAGAGCTTTAGAGAGTAATTTGTAGAGTGTTGGCAATCAAAATTGTACATGTCATTTAATGGAAACTTCTCTTCCTCCCTTTTTTTTATTCAATGCATTTTTTTTTTGAAATTTCTCATTTGATTGATTAAAATAATTAATCAATAAATATATTTTAAATCTCAGAGCTCTCAAAATTTTTTAAATACTCTCGAATTTTAAAATTCTCAGAATTTGAAATTATCGTATTTAGCATTTTATTCAAAAATGGCTCCCATATTTTGAAATTCAAAGGCCTCAAATTTAAAGTATTATTATTTCTTTTAAGTCAATAAATTTCAAATTCAATATACTTTAAACAATGAATTTTAA
>NW_021362846.1:0-403 GCF_001605985.2 Dendrobium catenatum | reverse complement strand
AAATTAATGAACAATTACAACTCTAATGAGGAATTGGTAGCACACTAGCACTATCTAAGACTGACTTTAACTCAAATATTGAGAAGAATTTAAAATTAGATCAATCTTTAGCTCAAGCTCCTTTAGAAATAAAGAATGGATTTAAAAACTTATGTTTAATTCAAATTGAATTTGAATTGAACTAGGCATGAAAAGAATCAAATCAAATCTAAGTTGGTATGCAATTATTATTGAAATCAAAATGATTCCTAAACCCTAAATTAAAATAAATGAGTCAAATATACAACTCAAATGAGATGAGATCTAACTAACCCATTGCTAATGATGGCCCACTTGAGAGCAAATCAAAGGACTATTGCACCGATCGTGTGGCAAGATCAAAGAGGCTCTAACTTGAATATTT
>NW_021362845.1:0-374 GCF_001605985.2 Dendrobium catenatum | reverse complement strand
CTGTAGGTAATCCTAGTTTGGTGCCTAGTTTGAGTTCATCTTTTCTACTCCATTATTCTCTCTTAATCCTTAATGAAGGTTAGATCATTTTTATGTATAAAGATTTAATTAAAATTTTGAGTTTATTAGATCTGTGTTTTTTGATTCTCAAATTCAAATCCAGATCAATCTTTTTCAAGTTACTATTATTCAAATCAAAATTTCAATATCTATCAATTCCTAGTTGGAATTCTTTTAGACTTAATCTTGATCCCATCTTTTCAAATGAAAAAAAAATTCATATCCTATTTTTGATTGCATGATCCACATATTTGGCATACACTTTAGTTTTGATCATCTCTCTTGCTTGAGCTCTTTTAGACTAGGGTTTGATT
>NW_021362844.1:0-215 GCF_001605985.2 Dendrobium catenatum | reverse complement strand
TTTAATGGGTTGGTTGAGAATTTTAATAACCTATTAAGAGAATTTCAGGAGTTGGTTCCAAATCTCCTATGAGTCCTTGACTTTGACCAAATTATGGAGGTTTAATATTTTTTGAGAATGATAGATTCTAATTGAAGTCATTAGCCATTGAGTTTGATTAGTCAAAATTTTTCTATAAGTAACAGTGAATTTTAGAAATTATACATATTCGTAGG
>NW_021362843.1:0-305 GCF_001605985.2 Dendrobium catenatum | reverse complement strand
GACGAGGATGCTCGGGAGTTGGAGTTTTCTTATGCGATTTGCCAGAGAGAGTCGTGAGGGAGAGGGATTTCCGAACTGGGGCTTGCGAAATGAGAGAGTGGGAGAAAGGGAGAGGGAGTTCTGTACGAACTGTCCCGAGGGAGGTTGGAGTTCAGAGAGGAGATTTCATGCATGCATGGCCTGGGGTTTGTGTTGTGCGTATATAGAGGAAGAAAGGGGCGGTTGGATGCCAACTGCAGGGAGTCTGTGCTGGGTGGTTTCGCAAAATGAGAGAGAGAGGGCAGTTGGGATCGTGTGAATTTGGT
>NW_021362842.1:0-223 GCF_001605985.2 Dendrobium catenatum | reverse complement strand
CCTTCAGATGATCAGGACCCATCTTTCTTTTAGTATATTTTTTTGTGATCTTATTTTCCTTATCATTGTCCTTTTCTATTTTATAATTTTTATTTTCTCCTCCTTTTTGTGATGTCAAAAGGGGGAGTAATTAGTTGTATTGTTCGCTCTATAGTTTGATTCTATTATTGGACTGTTGAGCTGTATTTGTTTCTATCTCACTAATTTCCTTAAACTATTTTAA
>NW_021362841.1:0-256 GCF_001605985.2 Dendrobium catenatum | reverse complement strand
TTCATCATTGACTAAATCATTGAAAATACTTTGTTCCTGATTTTGAACTTCTTTGTTTGATGTCTTTATAGTAGAATTGACCAAATTCTGATTGCACATATCTATTCAATGTTACCGACAAAGATTTGAAAAACTCTTTAATCTCATTAATGTGGCAGGTACTGCCTTCGAGAAAAGTTGTTTTGAATCAGGACATACACATAAAATTCAAAAAGAGGTTCTCCTTCATCAACCAACTTCTAAAGATTATGCTAAG
>NW_021362840.1:0-278 GCF_001605985.2 Dendrobium catenatum | reverse complement strand
AAACTGATAAAAAAAGAAGTTCATGTTGATTGGACTTGGAGCAGTTTTTCAAGAGCTTAAGATAAACAAAAGCGTGCATCTTGATACACCTCTTTAAATCATCATTTCTGAGAGGTCACAGTTTGATGCTATATTGCCTGGTGGAGTCAATACAGCTATCTGCATACGATTTGCAGTTAAGCAATTATATTGCTCCCTACATTTAATGCTTGCAATTACATATAGCTTTGTATGCATTATTGAGAAAGTTCGGTTCTGGATTTTTTTTTTTTTTTTTT
>NW_021362839.1:0-296 GCF_001605985.2 Dendrobium catenatum | reverse complement strand
AATCCCAGTCATGATTCTCCTCTTCGCGAACTCCCGTTGAATATAACACATTATTTGGCACAGTCCCATTTTTACGGGGAGGCAGATAGAGGGTGGCGAGTTCTTCAACTTTATGCACCTCACGCGAAATGATTTCTTTGAAAGTTTGTAAAGGAACACGCGTGACTATGAGTATACTATCTGAAATTGATAGGCTGTCTATTCTTCTAGATAACACATTCTGCACTGTATTCATGTAAATAGAGTCGTAGTTATAATTATCGTTTGAAAATTCAACATGCCTACTCCATTCATCT
>NW_021362838.1:0-1240 GCF_001605985.2 Dendrobium catenatum | reverse complement strand
TATCTTCTATCATTTCTTAACCTTATTTCTTTCATTTTCTTAACTTATACTTCTTTGGATATTTTCATTTATACTATTTGAAACAATTGTTATCTTAAAATTTTCATTTACATTTCCTTTTCCCATTTGATTTGCGCAGGAGCACCGTCTCAAAGTACCAAAGGTACAACCTTTTCCATTTGATTTCCTTTTTCCATTTCCATAGAAATTTCCTTTTCCTTTTTCGTGCACGAGTACGGCGTCCCCATCCAGTACCATAAGGGGGTGACTCCTATCATTTTTCAATACCCTTTTCCTTTATTCTCTTTTTCTTTTCTTTTCTTTTCTCATTTTCATCCTTATTATTATCATTTCATATAACATAATTAACATGTATTTTTATAACTATTTCTTTTCTTTTTCCATAAGCTTTTAAACCTTTATAACATATAGATTCTTTCTTGAGGCTATAAAATCATAAAGGTTTGTCTTCAACATTTAATAATATAAGATTTTTTTTGATCAATTATTTAGAAAATTGAAATCATAAATAAAACATAAATAATATAATTTACCCACTTTAAACTTTTCAAGTCTTCGATGCTTGATCTACTATTGAATCAGTTTCTCTTTTTGTTGAATCCTCGCGGGATCAACACTTATGACTTGATCTTTCACTTTCTAAAACCCTAATTTCAAACAATAACTTCTATTAAAATAATATTTTGATTTAAATTCTAAATATCATTAAAACTGAAATTGGAAGGAATTCACTTACACTTTTGAATGGAGACTTCTCAAACTCTCAAAATCCTTCTTCTCGAATTTTTTTTTTCTTTTTCTTCGTTTCAATCCCTTCCTTATCTTTCAAGAAATATATTGTTCACTTGGAATGAAGTAAAGGAAGGAAATTTATACGAGAAATCTGAAAGAAAATCAACATACCTTCTTCTCTTAATCCTTCTCATCCGTTTATCTTGTTCTTCAAATTTCTCCCAAAATAACACTCTCGCTCTTGCGTGAAGACCGACCGTTCGCCCTTCTATGTTCGCAAAACTGCTCTGTTTCACGAATAGTTCCGTCCGCCTATTAGTATAGGTTCGGCCAGTTTAAATGAACCGGCCGGGGCCGAACCGGTTATTACAAGATACATAGAAATTTATTAATTACTACATAGCCTCGAATATTCACAAGGAGCCTTCCAATTGAATTAATGATTTATACTTTTTGTTGTTGGTGGAATTTTGGAAAACAGGTTTTG
>NW_021362837.1:0-736 GCF_001605985.2 Dendrobium catenatum | reverse complement strand
AAATAAGAAATTAATAATAGAAAAAAAATTCTTTCACTTTAAATCCGGGGGCGTGACAAGGGAACAATTATTACGTACGGTGACGGGACGTAGCTCTACGTTCGATCACCACTTAGTTATTCGGTATTACTAGGTATTGCTTGGCAATAATGAGAAACACCGCTCTGTGAAGATCAATACCGAGTAAATACCGAGTTATACCGAGCAACACCGAGCAATACCGAGTTTTTTTCAGTATTGCTCGGTATTTACTCGGTATTTGTCTTCACATAATGGTATTTCTCGTTATTGCCGAGCAAAATTGACAAATACGTGGTTTTGTGTCTGCTACGTGGCGCGGTCTCAGTGCCGGCCGAATGTAACTCTACGTCTGTTCACCGGACCAAATAAAAATTCGTGACAAGAAAGGTGTAGCTAGGTTAACATTTTACTAGACAATCCTTATGGTGCATAATAGGTGGCTCATTATGCAACTAGCAAGAATGTAAATGTATAAATGTGTAATGTATAACTAGTTCCGCTATTTTTTTAGTTTTATGCACTTGAATAGAGATATTCTTCGAGAAGGTGAAAAATATACAATCATTCATACTTTTTTTTTTATAAAAGGGATCATTAAATCAAGTATTTCTATCATTAAACATTTTTGTGATGTCATGTTTTACTTAATTTTAAGATCAACTTTAATAAATTAATAAAAAGCTTTGAAGGTAATTTAACAAAAGTTTTCTCTTAA
>NW_021362836.1:0-273 GCF_001605985.2 Dendrobium catenatum | reverse complement strand
AATAATATTTGGAATCATCAAAACTATATAAGTTGCATTAATATAAAACATGCAAATAGTAACTCTCTTAACAAGAACAACTAAAAAAGTCCTGAAAAGGTGCCTTCATTACCTTCATAGTGAAGAAGCTTCAATGTCACCAGGGGCTCACCAAGCATTTTCGGTTTATCAAAGAAGCCAACATCTAAATCAAGTGTAAGAGCTATAATCTTAGAAATTTCCTTGGACACTCTTCAGTAAAGATGTGAAAATAATATCTGAATCTTAAGATAA
>NW_021362835.1:0-297 GCF_001605985.2 Dendrobium catenatum | reverse complement strand
AGTCTTGTTCTTCTTTGGGCTCCTTTTCTTCAAGCTCCTTGGATTTTTCGTAGTGGACTACCCAAATGGATAAGAGGACACTTCTTTTAAGGGGAAGACTACTCTTTCCTCTTTGGGTAGGGAATAAGTGTGATCCAAATTTGGATTTCCAAATAGAAAAGGAGTACTCCCCTGAGGGGCATCCTTTTCTCTTCGGAATTCAAGCTTTGGACCTAAATATCCCAACTCGAAACTGACTTTCACAACACTTAGCAATTACACAAATTACATTTGTATGAAAATAAAATCTAGACTCAC
>NW_021362834.1:0-248 GCF_001605985.2 Dendrobium catenatum | reverse complement strand
TATATATAGTGAAACATAAAATTTTATTATTACAATAAATATTTATATTCTACTATAAGTTTAAAGTCTCAAAATAATATATACAATAATCACTATAGGCTATAAAAGAATACATATAAATTCATATAGCTGAAAATAAAACTAAACTATTAACATTGTTTAGCCTCAACCTGCAGGCTCTTTACCTTTACCTAAAATTATATAAAAATTACATATGTTGCAAACTATTTTCATGGCTTATGTTTTGA
>NW_021362833.1:0-231 GCF_001605985.2 Dendrobium catenatum | reverse complement strand
CTCTCTCCCTCTCTCCCTATCCCCCTCTCTCTCTCTCTCACTATCTCTCTCTTTTTTCTCTCTCCCTCTCTCTCAATCTCTCTCTTGCTCTCACCCAAAGTCACAATCAACCCATTATATCTATCATTTCTAAAATATACTTAATAAATTCAAATTTAGATCTACTCAAACGATTACAAGACTACAACCTCTTTCAAATGTCTAGATTACAACCTAAAGCATACACTAGAT
>NW_021362832.1:0-225 GCF_001605985.2 Dendrobium catenatum | reverse complement strand
CAATCTCTTATGACTCTCCTCTTAGACCTACTTCTAGCCATCCCAGTCAACCTTCAGCCTCCCTAGTCCTTGACCCTGCAAGTCTGATTATAATAAAGGAAGACATTAAGACGATGAGGTCTCCTGAACTTGAGACTGAGTGCATCCATTTTGTGGATGCTAGTGATATCACTAATGACGAAGAATTCTTTGAGGATGAGATTGAAGTGATTGAGTTAGACCCCC
>NW_021362831.1:0-221 GCF_001605985.2 Dendrobium catenatum | reverse complement strand
TATAACCTACGCCTCCTAGACCTTGGGGGAAATCGGTCCGCCAGACTCGGGCCTGCTGTAGAGCTTGTTCATCGGGCCAAGTGGAACGGACTAGACCCCGCTCAACAAAGCTCTCTACAGTAGGTGAAAAGTAGCGAGGGGCACTCTTGACCTCTATATCCATAGCGGTCTCCTCTAGATCTTGTCTCACAGGACCTAGTGGGGCACCTATACTACGGGGT
>NW_021362830.1:0-1471 GCF_001605985.2 Dendrobium catenatum | reverse complement strand
TATACTCATTTGAAGATATATTAGCTAAAACAATTTCTTACTTCTACAATATATTTAATATGGAAGATGACATGCATACTCAAGTATTTCATAACTTCCATCTCGACTCTATCTTAACTGAAGAGGAATAAACCAATCTTTTCAACTTGAATCGATCTCAGCCTTAGCCTCCCCTCTCTCGACATGTTGCACTCTTATTAAATCCAAACTTTTATGAATATTTGGAATTCTAACAGTTTACTCTATCAATGATATTTCAATACTTATGTGTCTATTTGGAGTAAGTCGAACTAGTACACATTCTTGTTCTAAAGAAAATTATATAATTTAGCCTAAAAATCTAGACCAAACATGACTGTTAGTATTTGAATAGTACTAAGCTTTTTTTTCCTTTTTTTTTTACTCATGGATGAATGGACTCCTAATGGTAATCAAGAATAACTAATCACGATTATAAAGACTAAGCTACTTTTCATAATAAAGGCTCCACAAGTACCAGTACGAATAAGTAATAATAGCAAAAAAAAAAAAGAATTAAGGATTAATTAAGTGCTAATCACCACATAATTGCATAATTAATAGGAAATTAACTGCCATTAAATAATTCAGAACTTTATTTAAAAAACGTAGCACGGGCACGGGCAGTCCACATGGCCTCTGCTGCTCTCGCAGCCGTTGTCCTTCGCAGATCAGTAGCGGTCACAGTACCCAAATATTATTTTTTCTCTCTCTTCGAATTTTTCTTTATTAAAATAAAAATCTTTTATTATAACTTTATCTTATAGTAAATATCTAAAATTATTAAATAAGATCAAAGCGTACTATAGTGTACCTTTTTTCTCTCTCTATATCACTTTCTCTTTCTATCTCCTGAGATTTTTTTTTTGTGGAAATTTGTTCTAAGAGTAAATGATATAAAAATGAACAGAAATTCTCTATCTAATAACTCACCATCAAAAGTGAGCAGCAGCACATGCATCATAAAAGAAGGAGAGAGGGACCAACGGAAAACTGTCATACGGTTAATGTGGAAAGCCCAGCAGTCTTTGTTAAAAACAAACGGCCACATAGTTCATCTTGATCTGTTAGTTGAGAGCTTATACTTTCAACTAAGAGGTCTTGGATTCTGAGTCTTTGTGTATGGGTTGTGTGTATGAGTTTGCCTTAAATAACCTAAATGTCCCAAAAAAAAAAGAACAAACGACCATATTTCTTTGTTTGAAGAAATTATTACATGCAGAGTTTGGATGAGAAGAATAGTTCGAATTGTTGTATATTTTTGAGTATTTATAAATACTTTGTAAAATGTTGAGAAAATATATGGTAAATTTATTTTACTTACAAAATATTTAGCAAATACTCACTAAATATTCAGTAATACTCATAACTGAGTATTTGTTGAGTATATACTGAGTATTTATAAATACATAGCAAATATTCAGTAAATACTTAAAAAATTCAGACGGTTCTC
>NW_021362829.1:0-418 GCF_001605985.2 Dendrobium catenatum | reverse complement strand
AAAGCTCCACCACTGTATTTATGCCCCGCTACTTTTGCGTATCTTCAGTGTCGTTGAAGTGATGTTGCAACGCACTCAATATCAAGGAAGAAGTATCTCTACAATAACAACATAAGTAATTTAATAAATTTGAATTTTAGTGTATGGTAACATGATGCTAGGTTTAATATTTATGTACCAGAAGGTGCTCTGAGAGAGCTTTTGGATATGACGTGGTGGGAAGCTCAACAGGAGCCATCAACATGGATAGTGTAGCGTATGGCTTGTACCATTGCAGGCACTGATGCACAGTATAGTCATTGCCATCATCAGGATGCTCCTTGATAACTATGTAACCTTTCCTACTCTCCCATATGAAAAATGTAGGCAATGTGGTACAACATGTGATGCCCCAGAATCAAATAGTGAAAGGATTCGT
>NW_021362828.1:0-518 GCF_001605985.2 Dendrobium catenatum | reverse complement strand
TAGGGAAGCTAGGGCTTGGCCCTTTTGGAGCCAAGTGGTAGTTGTCCTGGTGGGACCTCTTGAGTGGTTGTTCCGCCAATTTCGGGCGTTGGTCTTTTGGTTCTCCACCAATTGAGCCAACTCCATCGCCTCCCTCAGGTCTCTCGGTCTCATGACCTTCACAGCATCTCTAATTTCCGGTTTGAGGCCCTTCATAAAGTTTCCCCCCAAAGTACTGTTTGATAAGCCCTCCATGTCTCCCACTAAACTCTCAAATTTCTTCCTGTATTCCTCCACTGTTCCCTCTTGAGTGAGGGCATAGAACTGTTCTGATATCTCCCATGGGCTGCCCCCTCCCCCCCTGAATCTCTCCATGATAGCCTCTCCTTGAATTCCCTCCAGGTCCTCATCGGTTCCCACTTATTCATGTACTTGAACCGGGCAAATGCCGCCCCTTCCAAGCACATACTAGCAGCCATCAATCTCTCCTCCTCCATCAGGTCATTCACTGCAAAATATCTCTCCACCTTGTGGATCCA
>NW_021362827.1:0-290 GCF_001605985.2 Dendrobium catenatum | reverse complement strand
TAGGGGAAGCTTCAAGAAGCTTACTAAGAAGGAGCTGCAGAAGAAGAGGGCAAATGGATTGTGCTTTAAATGTGATGAGAAGTATATATCGGAGCACATGTTTAAGGACTGAACTCTTCAGGTTCTCACTGTCTGTATTGACGAGGAAGATGAGGGTGGGAGTGAGGTAATGGTAGAGGAAGAGCTGCATATAGAAATGACGGAAGTCTCATTGAACTCAGTGGTGAGATTCACTCTAAATCACACCGTAAAAATGAAGGGAAAAATAGCAGACATGGAGGTGGTGGTGT
>NW_021362826.1:0-357 GCF_001605985.2 Dendrobium catenatum | reverse complement strand
ATTTTTAATCCTTTTTAAAAAAAAAAAAAAATTGTTTCATTATGTTTATGCATTTTATCGAGTTAATTAGCATGCATTACATTAGAAATTAATTAAAAAGAGTCTAAATTTTAAATTAAACTATTTTTAAGCATCAAATATCATACATATGTCAATGGGCCAATTAGGATATGCTCTATATGGCAGCCCCAACTATGGACCTCCGAAAGAGCACCGCTCGTGGGGTACGAACGCAGAGGGTACGGACGCACTATCCAGTAGGACAAAACGATTGTAGGCCTCTACACTCGACACGAATGGGTCGATGGAAGGGCAGATTTGATCGTGCATATGACTAACCATTGGGGATAGAGGCTT
>NW_021362825.1:0-458 GCF_001605985.2 Dendrobium catenatum | reverse complement strand
ATAAACTATGCCATGAAATCTCTTCCAATGCCATTCCAAATACCATTTGGGATGCATTGAACTCAAACCCAAGCCTTGGTCATGCTTGATTGACCAAGTCGACATAGGTTGACCAAATGACCCCTTTGGGGCTCAAACATGCATCTTACACAAGAAGACCTCACCATGGCTTGGACCACCTCTATTGGTTTCAAGACATCATTATGAACTTGTTGGATCTAACCCCAACCCTTGTCCAACCTGGTTGACCAAGTCAACCATGGTTAACCAAACCAACCATACACTTAACCAAATCAAAATCCAATGCCCACCAATTTGAACCCTTGGGATAGTCCATTGTGACCCCAAGAATCATTCATAGGTGACCAACCCTTGGGTCTACTTGGTTTAGCCATATGGCTTGACCCAAGTGCCTAAAAGAGGCTTTTCTTAAGCCAAACTTCAATCCAAGCCAAATC
>NW_021362824.1:0-207 GCF_001605985.2 Dendrobium catenatum | reverse complement strand
TCATCACAAAAAAACGAATATCAATAAGGTTACAATCGAAATTTATATTATTGAAATCTTCTATAGAATTGTAAGTAGGCATAGAACCCACCATACACTGAGAAGGAGAAGCAATGGTATTAAAATCTCCCCCAACCAAACAGGGAAGATTACAAATACAATGAAACTGTATAATTTTCTCCCATAACATCTTCCTAGTATAATGGG
>NW_021362823.1:0-1307 GCF_001605985.2 Dendrobium catenatum | reverse complement strand
GGGTGCCTCCAAGGAGTGGATGTAGGTCAAGGTTTGTCCGAACAACTATAAATCTGGTGTGTTCTTTCCTTTATTACTTCCGTATTTAGTTTCCGCATTTGGTTTTTACTGTGGTGATATTAGTTTTGGTTTGTGTTTTGATTTTAAGATTCTTCTTTTCCAATTCACCTCTCTCCTTATTAGCCTTGGGCCAGTTCATAAGGGGCCTAACATTCCTAATGAACTTTCAATTGGTATTAGAGCCCTTTCTAGTGTCATCTGAGCACTTTGAAGTGGTATCAGAGCGGGATTCATAAAATAAGTTTTTTAAAGCTTTTGAATTTTTAATCCATGACTAATTTTTGTAATCATACTATTGCGAAAGATTATTCAATCACCAGACCACCTTTGTTTGAAAGTATTACATTTGATTTTTGACAAATTCGCATGTCTATTTTTTAGCAATCAATTGACTTTCGCATGTGGCGTATGATTTTAACTGGTTATTCATTACCATCACGTATATTAGATGGAATTAAAACGGACATTCCTTTTAGTCAATAGAATAGAGATGAACGAATCGATGCTCAATTGAATGCAAAATCTTTAAATTACTTTTTCTGTGTTTTAAATTCTAAAGATTTTATGTTAGTATCCACGTGCACTACTGGTAAGGATATTTGGAATAAACTACAAATCATATACGAAGGCACTAGTGAAATCAAGCAATCCAAGTTGAATATGTTAATGCATGATTTTGAACTATTTTCTATGAAACCTTATGAGACGATCTTAGATAGATATACTAGGTTTATTCAAATTGTAACATCATTGCATGCTTTAGGAAAAGAATTTTCATATTTTGAAAAAGTTAACAAAATTCTTCGTTGTCTACTGGATAAGTTTGATGCTAAAATTATTTCTATTTGTGAATCAAAAAATTTGAACGATTATTCTATTGATAATTTGATTGGCTCACTCATTGCCTATGAGCAAAGATTGGGTCAAAGACTTTTGGATGCAGGTGAAACGATTATTCTAAAAGTTGAAGATGCAGAAAAAGATATCTTAGTTGGCGACGAAAGCAATGACTTGACAGGCAAATTAAAAAGCTCACCAAAGAATAAGCATCAATAAAAATGGAAGAAAGATAAAAAAGGTAAGGATGTTAATATTTCTTCTAACGTTATTTACTTCGATGTAGGAAGCCTGGACATATGAAAAATCAGTGCCCTAATTTAAGAATTCTTCTTGCGAAAGAAAAGGGTAAAGCGAAGCAAATTATAAACTGGGGAAATAATGAAAAGAAAAAAATCTCTTGGGCAGAC
>NW_021362822.1:0-203 GCF_001605985.2 Dendrobium catenatum | reverse complement strand
GAAACTTAAGCCTGAATAGGAGAACCAAGCCTTTACTTGAACTGATAATTTTTAGATTCTTACCGGGCAATTTTTCCCTCCTTTTATAGGAGAGAATTGGAGCATGCATAAGATGATTGAACCTTTATTACCATTGATGATCTCTAAACCTTTGTCAACCTTTTTTTTTTTTAATTTATGGGAAAAAACTTAAATCAACATAA
>NW_021362821.1:0-437 GCF_001605985.2 Dendrobium catenatum | reverse complement strand
GATGATAAAAAACGTGACTGCAAATAAAATAAAACAAATGATCAAGAAACATACTAAGCTATTATAAAGATAAACATGCTTTTATACTTGGCTACTTAGTGGTACCAAAGATAACATTACAAAGCTAAACAGGTTTTTATACTTGCTTCTAATCAAACACAATTGTAGAGATTTAATCGATCCTTGTTACACAGATTATATAGGTATTCTAAGATTCAACAAATATTATAAAATAATCCTAATTCCTAACAGATCCTCAAACCAGATGAAACAATATTATAGAAACATGGTCCACATAATTCCATACGAAGATTTTCAACAGAAGCACTCATCAAAAATAGAAAAAGAGGATTTTGGGTGTTGAGATCAGAAACAAACCTTGCTTTTTGACGTATCAATTGGAATCAATAGAACTAAAGTTTTCCCTCACAATTACT
>NW_021362820.1:0-355 GCF_001605985.2 Dendrobium catenatum | reverse complement strand
GTTGTTAAAATGTAAAGCCCAATATAGGATAGTTTGGACACCTCTGAGTGTCCCTCATAATCAAGTGCTCCTATTTCACCTCCTTTGGCTTTCATTCCCAAAAATCTGATTCTAAGTTGAGCAAACTTCTTCCTTGAAATTCTAAAGGAACAAAACCCTTTAACCAAGACTTTCATGGATTTTTAAACAATAAAAATCAACTTTAGTCATTGTCTAAAATGACTTCCAAATAAAGAAAACTACTAGTTTAATCAAAAGTTTTCCCAAATCAAACTTGGGATGTAATTAACTATAGGGGCTTGCTTCTATGGAACGTCAGTACCCCAGAAATAAATAAACCCCACTCGACCAAACA
>NW_021362819.1:0-248 GCF_001605985.2 Dendrobium catenatum | reverse complement strand
ATATACCGAAGGAGTCGTTTCAGAAGAAACAAGTGTTTAGGTTGAGGGGAGTGCATATGCTGGGACAAAGTGTTAACAGCATATGCTATGTCCGGGCGAGTGATGGTGAGGTACTGTAGTGCCCCGGTAAGCTTCCGATATAGCATAGGATCGGACGTCATAGTAGAGTCCTGTTTGGGATTGACGGGAAGTTTGGTACACGACGGGTTCGCTGCGGGATTACAATGTGTTAGATTTGCTTGGTTAAT
>NW_021362818.1:0-263 GCF_001605985.2 Dendrobium catenatum | reverse complement strand
ATTTCTATAGGGCTTAACATCCCTAACAAACTTTCAAGTGTCATCTAAGCACTTTAAGTGTAACCATCCGTTACAAGCATCCACATGCGATAATCAGTATATTATAAAAATGAAGACATGCGAGTTTTCCAAAAATCAAATGGGTTATTATAAAACAAAGGTGGTCGGGTAATAGAGTACCCCTCCGGTGTATTACGATTCCCAAAGTTAGCTATGGATCTAAGTTCAAAAAGTTTTCAAACTTAATTATTATTAACTCCGCT
>NW_021362817.1:0-239 GCF_001605985.2 Dendrobium catenatum | reverse complement strand
AACCAAACAAATTTTCTGACAAAAGCGAAGAAAGGATATGTAGATATGCTTCAGGAATCTATAAAGAGAAGGGATACTTGACTTCTCTTGACTATGAAATTATTGTTATAATTTATAATCTTGAAGCATTCTATCTTTTCATCTGTGATAAAAATGAAATTCTCATTAGAACTGACTGTGAAGCCATTGTAAGATTTGCAAAACAGAACAAAGAAGTTAAAAACACCTTGAGTTCCAGA
>NW_021362816.1:0-236 GCF_001605985.2 Dendrobium catenatum | reverse complement strand
TCCCCCCCCCCCCCCTATTGGTTAGCTTGGGACTAAATTCATAGGGCTTAACATCCCGAACGAACTTTCAAGATGATGAACTTCCTCTGTCCCGTGGCTATAGGAAAGGGTCCTACTATGTCAATCCCTCATTGGGAGAAAGGCCAGGGACTCTACAATGATGAGATCTCTATACCAGGTAGATGGGTGAGGTTGGCATGCAACTGACAACTGGAACATTTTCGCACGAGCTCTAG
>NW_021362815.1:0-212 GCF_001605985.2 Dendrobium catenatum | reverse complement strand
AGGAAACAAAATTGGATTAAACTAGGATAGTGTCAAGGAACGCGTTATCTACCCCTAGCTCGTCTAATAATAAGGAAAGTAAGAATCCTAAACTAGAGGAAAAGAAAACAGAATTAAACTAGGCTAGAGCCACAAAAAGCCATTGTCCACCACTACCATGCCAAATCCCAAGGATAGGACGAATCATAACCTAAATAAAAAGAAAACTACAT
>NW_021362814.1:0-503 GCF_001605985.2 Dendrobium catenatum | reverse complement strand
TCTTTATTAATAATCAATTATAATTATTTATTATGTTTAATTATTATTAATCAATTAATTATATTCAAATTATTAGTTATAATTAATTATAATTGATTGTGATCAATTATAATTAATTATAATTAATCGTGATTACTTGTAATTAATAATGTTGGAAAAAGAGTGATTTTCTTTATCTCGATTTGTGTGCCACCCCGTCTTCACCAACCATCGCATAGGTATAACTTCCTAAACTTCAAAAACTTTTTCTCGGTGCTTGCAACACGACGAACGACCACCTATGCACGCTCTGCTTTAGCGTGGTAGGAGGGAATTCGTTGTGATGTTTGCGACGGGGCGGGTAATAATAACATCTTATTTTCGGTGTTAGTAGCGCACCCGAAAACCAACTCATGCACACTTTTCTCTAGCGTGGTGGGAAGGGAACCCGGTGCGATGCCTACGACGAGGCGGGGACAAATATAAGCTGTGCTTTCAAACTGGTGCCCAAAGACCCATGCACG
>NW_021362813.1:0-1329 GCF_001605985.2 Dendrobium catenatum | reverse complement strand
TTTGTTCAAAAGCATTGAATTGAAATTCAAGACGATAGCTCACTCGCTGCAAAGGTTGCCATCTTTCTCCACAACATAAATCTAGCGTGCATCCTACTTTAAACCAGCTACCAAACAACCCCTAAGAAGGAGTTGGTTTGCCCAAGAACAAGTGCAAAAAAAAATAGGATTTATAGTGAATATTTAGTTTAAATAAACTGATTGCAGTGCAAATGTTTAATGATTGTATTGGCCGGTAGTTGATGGTGATGGTAAGTGGCACATGGATCTATGAGCTGACAAACTCCACCGCCATTTTGAACTTTACATTCATTTATTTTACTTCAAGTGAACTTAAAAAGTAATATCATGCATTCCTTAGTCATACAAACAACTTCACACAATTCAATTACATAGACCGATGAGCCCATAAATGAGCGGAGCTTGAGCTAGCTCGCAAGCCGGCTCGGCTCACTTACACCCCTAATCTTATCCATATAAATTGGGGACCTTATCCATATTTATAATTAATTTTTCATATTTCTACTTAGCATATTATAAAATAAAAAATATGAAACTAGGTCTCTAGATATAATTTAGGTTATACCTAAAGACCTATTTACTTAATTTCAATTATATCACTTAAAATAAAAAGCTAAACTTTAAGATAGTCTATAGTACACATTAAATCATATTTAATCCCACATATTCAATTATTTTTTCAATACAATCCCATCAACCCCTCAAGTAACACCTTCAAACACTAAGGCAGAGGTTGCAAAATAAATATGATATATTCAAATTTTCACTAATTGCAAGATTAGATTTTGGTTAATTCTCCATTAATGTGAAGTTTAATGAGATGACCGTAATCATAGGGCTTGTTATTATTTGTCTAAATGGCAATAGCCACTTGATGACATGAAGAATGTCAATGGGTGTTTAGTCTTTCTTTTTCTTCCTGATAAAATGTTACTCATTCATGAGAAGGACTATATTATTTCTTATTAAGATGTTAGCCCTTGTTGAAAAATATAGTCGATGGTGGTGATCGGAGGACCTTAGTTGGGAAATAATGGTTAGAAGACCAAAGCCGAACGACAGTGGTTGGAGGGTCATTATTGTTCGATGGTGGTTAGTTAATTATAGTTATGTATTGATGGTTGAAAAGTTATAGTTAGGCATTAGTGTTTGGAGAAAAGTTATGGAGAAATGTAGGTAGTTTATCATGATTGGAAAATGGTGTTATGAGGATTGTAATTGGGTGATATTGATCAAAGAGCAATATTTGGGCAACAGTGGTCAGAGGATCATAGTAGAATGATGGTGGTCTAATGGAATTGTTCAAAC
>NW_021362812.1:0-1408 GCF_001605985.2 Dendrobium catenatum | reverse complement strand
GGTACTAAAGTCAATATATTTTAGGGTTTTGTCACACAAATAGAATTAATTTTTATGGTTTTGTAAGTCAGTTTAGAGTTTTGTTTTTTTTTTTAGCATGGAAGGGAAATGCTCGGTTCTACATGTGGTATTTCTCTAAATACTTGTTTAGGGTTCATTTTGTACACTCGGTACTGCTCGGTACTATACTCGATACTCTGCATGGTACCGAGCATCGTACCAAGCTCTCATTTTGTTTTGTTCTCATTTTCTGCTTGTGTTATTTCTTTATCTAGTGTTATGCTCTCATTTTGTTCGCTCAGTACCACTCGGTACCGTACTCGATACTTTACATGGTACCGAGCTGTTTTTTTATCGTATTCGCTTGGTACCGCTCGGTACCATGCTCGGTATTCCGCTCTGTATTCCTCTAATTAATTGGCTATGATTTTATTTAATATAGCTCGGTACTATACTCGATACTCTACATGGTTCTAATAGGTATTTATGTTTCTAGTGTTTTGCTAGGTATATCTCTAAATACTTGTCTATTGTTCCAAAATTATAGGGATATTTTCCAAAGATTCATTTTAGGTGCAGAGTTTCTATGTTTAGACAAGTTTGTGATCATTTGAGAAATACATTCGGCCAAGAATTTGTTGATGTTTTGAAGCCACTGCACCTTCATCAATTCCTCTTGTTGCCTGCTTTTCATCAGAACGTTCCTCTTGTTCATATGTTGGTGACCAAATGGAATTTCAAGAAGAAGTGCTTCGTAATCAAAGGAAAGAAATTACCTTTCACTTTTGATGAGGTAGCTCTCATAATTGGACTACCCAATAGGGGTACAAAATTTGTGGTTGGGAGTGGCAGGATAAGTGGGGTAACTTCTAATGATATTAGACATGAAATTCATAGTTTCAAGGAGTCCACCCTAATATATTTTTTCCCCTTGCGAACTTCAGGTCACCTTCAAGTATCCTGACAGTTGCAGACAATGCTGACGATTCCTTAACTTACAACTGACCTTTAACCATAAGAAATTTCCTTGTCGAAGAATTTGATTCGATTGCCTTGAAGCATATGAATGGCATTTCCCTAGTATATATTAATGGTTTTATAATAATTCTAATTGTAAGTATAAATTTTATGCATACTATTTTAGTTAGTCATTTTATAAATTTAGTTAATTTTGCTAAAGATATGTTTGTTATGGTTGCAGATTTGGTTCCTCAAACTGACCAAAATACAAACACCAACAGATAACCAGTCACAACCTCGTTTTGCTCTATGGGACAACCAACTAATGTACATTGAGAAAGAAGTAGCTAAATTATATGAATCACTTGATGATGTACATGTATGCATTCGATATGGGTTAGTAATGTAGATATGATCTCCTTTTAACAAATAGTGTTTTGAATATATT
>NW_021362811.1:0-274 GCF_001605985.2 Dendrobium catenatum | reverse complement strand
ATTGAATGTTAACATAATTAATAAAAATTATAAATGCACTAAATTTATATGTTGATAGTTTTGTAAAGTTAAAATATTTTTTCATATATTTATTGAACATACTATTATTCCACTTATATTGGCTATAACTTTCATATTATTTTTATAACTTTTGTGATTTTCTTTAAAGAAGAAGGCCCTCATTAGATAAAATCAAAATTATACAAAAGGTTGAAACTAACATAGTCTTAAAAAAAGTTTTTTTTTCTAATTACTTACCTTCTCCTCAAAGATC
>NW_021362810.1:0-593 GCF_001605985.2 Dendrobium catenatum | reverse complement strand
TTCCAACCATATTAGTACAATACTACATGTCAACTCTGGTTGAAAAGAAATAGCAGAATTTTTAGAGGTTTGATTTCAAACAATATAATTTTGGTTGAGAAAATTGGGTTTTTTATGCTATGAACTTCTAAGAAATTCCATTTATATCTTTAATACTATATGAGTGCAATAATGCAATGTATCATCTTTGATGGTTCGTTTCATATTTAAAAATCTTCTACTTTTTCTTTTTCTTTTTTCTTTTGCTCTCTCTCTCTATTCTTTAATCAAAGCGAGCGCATCATATGAGTAAGCTCGATCTATTACAACGCACGAATAATTTCTCCTAATCTGATATTTCTTTCTTGCATTTTGCAATAGATCTATTAATCGTCTTCAAATTTTTTCCTTTATTTTTTCTTCGAAAATCTTCTACTTTTCTTGCATTTTGCATCAGCTCTAAATCAAATGTTGAACGTCTCTTCTCATTTATATGTAGCCCATTTCATTGAGCCTGCCTCTAGCAAACTCATGTTGCGGGCATCGCAAAATAATCTTGGCCTTCACATGTCATCACTATTAGTATAGCATAAATAGTTATTTGTAATATACAC
>NW_021362809.1:0-822 GCF_001605985.2 Dendrobium catenatum | reverse complement strand
CACCTTGCATCGAGTTACCCGCAAGTACATCTTTGAAAGAACGCGTCGGAGTTTTGGATGCATCATCTCCTTCAAGCTCGGTAAAACCTCTGTTTTTTCCATTTATCGGGTTGGACGTTTTCCCCCAAGCAGTGGATGTAGACATCCCCGCCAGGAAAAAAGCCCCGCAAAGGGCTAGAGAGCCAGAAAGACCACCAGAGATCGAAGGATTGTAAGGAATCGAAGCTAAAAGGAACGAAAACACGCGGTAGAGCGAAGGCCAGAAGGAACCCTAAAATCGCCAAAGAGAGGAGGCGGCTAGGGCGTGATTACTTAATCAAGTTTCTGGACTCCCACCTCAATTTGTGGTAGTTTTTATGAGATTGTTTCCTGTGAAAAATTCATCCAAAGGATTTTTCCCAAGAAATTCTCAAGAACCAAAATGCTTTTTTTTTTTTTTTTTCTGTAGAGTTTTTTTCATGTCTTTTGAGTTATTTATGTAACCAATGTATCTACATGCTATATATGCATATGCATGACATGTAATATCATATTAAGAATTTAAGATGAATAAAAAATAATTTGAAGAGTTATCTTCTCTTAGAATTAGCTTGGTGGAAAAATTTTGGTGCCTCTCCTCCCTCTTTCTTTAGTGAAAATGGATTTATCTAAATTATTTAGTATTTGATTTATTTATTTATTTATTGGCAGAAACCACAAAAGGCTTATGCATTAATTAAAAAGAGGGTTATAAGATCCTTAATAGGAATCTAAGACTCAATGGTTGCTCAAAGAGCTCCTAACAAAATTAAAATAAAACCTATGGATTCTAAGATCCCTTAC
>NW_021362808.1:0-224 GCF_001605985.2 Dendrobium catenatum | reverse complement strand
AACCTGTGCTTAATAGGGGAAGATCATCTTGAGCAAAGGGATGAGGAAGAGGTATGTAAACCAACTTATGATGAATTATTTGAGATTTGTGAGAAAATGCATACATCATATAAAAAAACTCAAGAAAACACATGCTAGCTTAAAAGTGGAACTTATAAATTTGCAGAAAGAGTATAAAGTCATTCTCAAAGATCATTCAACGATTGATTCTAATCACATGGCTC
>NW_021362807.1:0-315 GCF_001605985.2 Dendrobium catenatum | reverse complement strand
GGCGAAGGATGTTGCCACTGGTCGACCACGTAGTCATTCCCATTAAAGGCTCGAATCGTCATTTACCAATATTTTTGGAGTCCCAAAAATTAATTTTAACACTTTCAGAGCATAAGGAAAAGTATATGAAATAGTTCCAAGCATATTTGAAGAGTTTGATGTAAATTATTTTAATAATTTTTGCTCAAATTGATGTACCAACTTCAAGAAAAGTTTAAATTATAGTTCTAAGAGATTTTAATTAGTTGTTTCTCCAAATAGAGGTACACATTAATGTCTAGAGAGCAGTTGAGCCTTATAATTTTTCTTCCATTA
>NW_021362806.1:0-390 GCF_001605985.2 Dendrobium catenatum | reverse complement strand
CTCTGCCTCGCCAGCGAGTCGTGGAAGTAAACGAATCTTTCGTTGCTTCCACTCGAAACTGTATGTATTGGCGCGTCCGTCGTAGACAGCTCCCGTATTGAATTGCCACGGACGCCCGAGGATTAAGTGGCAAATGTTCATATCCAGGACGTCGCACAGAACTTCACAAACATAGCTCTTGCCGATCGAGAAGGTCACCCTGCACATTTCGGTTACAGTTATCTCCACCCCCTTTTTCACCCAACTAATCTTATAGGGGTGTGGATTGGGCGTCATCTTGAGATGGAGCTTATGCACAACGGATCGGGAGATGACGTTTTTGGGGCAGCCGCTATCGATTAATAAATCACAGACACTGCCGTTGATGGTGCAGCGGGTGTGGAATATAGA
>NW_021362805.1:0-2123 GCF_001605985.2 Dendrobium catenatum | reverse complement strand
CATCTCGCTGCATACATTTTTGGCAACTTATAAAGTTTGATGATTTCAAACAAATTATTGGTCCAAATGTTAGTATATCTCCCTAACATTTTGGAAGGAAATTTATTTGCTCCTTGTGTATACTACACATTTCAGGGAAGGACTCCAGACTACAAGGCCTTCAAATTAAATCAGCATCGAGATACCTTGAATTTTTGAAGCTTGCACTTGCTTAGAAATCAAATTGAAAGGGTCCAGGATTGTAACGTGAACGGTGAATAAAAACATGCCACACAAATAGGAGATATGTTGAATTTGTGTTGAATCTTACAGGATGATTTTTGTTCGTACTGGACGATCAGACAGTATCTCCTATATGAGCATATTGGAACGAAATAAAAATTTGCTCGAAAAAATTTCTAAGTCCTTTCGTCCAGACGGAAATTAATATCGTACAGTACGATTGGCGGGCTCTATAAAATTCGCCAGACGAAATTAATTATTCATTACAGTACGATTGGCTCTCTGTAAAAATTTTCGTCCAGACGAAAAATTATCACTAAGTCACGATTGGCCTCTGTAAAATTTTTGTCACAGATAAATTATTATCGTCGCGTACATACGACTTGCTTCTGTTTAAAAATTGTCGTCCAGACGAAATAAATATCGTCCAAACGATAACCGACTTAGACAGTTTCAGCAGTTTCTAGATTCGACCTATTTTCAAATTAACCGTCGTACTGGAGAACCTTAGTTCGTACAGGACGATCAGCTGTACGAAGACCACTTGTACACATATCAAATAGGGGTCATTTCAGACGTTTAAGTAAAATCGCTCCAGGACGATCCACGATCGTTTAGCAGGACGATCCACATGCTTTACAGAATTGAAAACTTGCAGTTTTGGCGCGTTTTCTGTGTCTTTAGTATAAATCAGCCCAAATCTAGAACTGCCAACCCAACTCTTTGTCATTGTTTCGCTGCCTCTGAAGAAGGAATACGCCAAGGAGAGAAGGAAGAGAGCCATTCAGGAAAATCCTACCATAGAGCAAAGAAAGCTTCACTGGATTTCAAGGGTAAGAGTCGTCTACTTATGAATTGGGATTAGCAACTATCTTAACAAGGATCTCTTATTCTCTTTGCAATTCTTGTAACTCTAAGTTCATACTAGCATACATTTTCTTTAATTTCCTATATGCTATATGTATGCGTTCAGAGACTTCTAAAAGTTCATTGTAAGTTAAGTCACATACCTTTTCTTGATCTGACTGATCAATATTATTGGCAATTAAGCACAGATTGGTGACTTTCTCTTCCTTTTCAGTCTGTGATGAGTCTGAAGCTGAGTCCGCCCAAAAAGCTCTTTGAAATTTCTTCTTGCCTTTCTTCACAATTGGTTTCTCCTCTACCTTCTCCTTACTAGGAGTGTCCTTGAGTTTTGGGCTTTCTGACTTAATGTGTCCAGGTTTTTTGCACTCATAGAAAATAACATCATTTGAAACCTTAACATTCCTATTGAATTTGCCTCAATTCCATTGTTGGAGTCTCTTTTTCTTCCTCTTTAGAAAACTTCTGAACTGTCTAGTCATTAGTGCGATGTCATCTTCATCCTCAGGTTATGATGGATCACTCTCTGACTCCACTTTCAGTGCTATGTTCTTCTCCATTTGTGGTTCACTTGCATCAATCTTTTTTTGACTCACTCTTTGCTCATAAATAATTAGTGATCCAAGAAGATTGTCAATAGAGTAAACATTTAAATCTTTAGACTCTATAATTGTAATTATTTAGCATCATATTTAGTAAGAAAATAATGAAGTATCTTATTAGCCATTTCAGCATTTGTCAGTTCCATACCCAATCCATGTAAAAAGGTGACTATTTTTGTGAATCTTCTTTACATGTCAGAAATAGATTCATTAGGTTTCATGCGAAACAATTCATAGTCATGCAATAAGATATTATGTCTGGATTATTTAACTTCATTAGTCCCTTCATATATTATACAAACTCTATCCCATATGTCATTTTCACTCTTTCAAGTGGAAACTCGCATGTAATCTTGTGACTTAAGAGTACAAAATAAACTATTTAAAAATTTAGTATTTAGTTATGCTAAGTCGCATTCTTCTATAGTCCATTCC
>NW_021362804.1:0-309 GCF_001605985.2 Dendrobium catenatum | reverse complement strand
ACCCTACGAGTGTAAACCCCGATGAATATAGGACTCTTCTCGTTGATGTTCGCCATCTCTTTGGCTAATTTGGCCAGACAATCTGCTTTAGCATTCTTTCCTCGAGGAACTCGAGCCATTTTGACATTTTGTACTTGCTTTAGAAGCTCGAGGGCTCGTCGGTGGTAATGGGCTAGTTCGACTTTGCCAACCTTGTAGATACCGAGGACCTGATTTATCACGAGCTGAGAATCACCGAAGATTTGAAGATGTTGGATCCTGACATCGATGGTAATCTCCAACCCTGCTAACAGAGCTTCGTATTCGGCT
>NW_021362803.1:0-247 GCF_001605985.2 Dendrobium catenatum | reverse complement strand
CTTTTGAAATATTTAGCACCTTAAGAATAATATTAGGTGTCATATATATTCATGATTGAAATTGGATGCTTTGAAAATTTAAAATCTAATTATTGTATTTTATTATATTTTCTTATAGTGTTTTTTATATATGTATTTTTTTATTTATTATAAAATTTAAGAATAAGATTCTTACTTACTTCAGTAGTTGAAATCTTCTTTAAATGAAAATCTTACCTATTTTTGTAAATAGAGATGAACTACTCTA
>NW_021362802.1:0-212 GCF_001605985.2 Dendrobium catenatum | reverse complement strand
AGTCCAAATGACCTCATACAAAAATGAGGTCAACAGTAACATGGAGGAAATGAAGGAGGTAATTGATATGAAGGAAGGTGGTTCCTCAAATGTTAAGAGGAAAGAATCTAAACAATTAAAAGGATTGGGTCCTATTAATTTGGCTCGTCGGAGTAGGAGAGCTGAAGTTAATATTAAAGATAAGTTGGGGATTTTATACCCTCTTATTCAAT
>NW_021362801.1:0-286 GCF_001605985.2 Dendrobium catenatum | reverse complement strand
TAATATTCATAATAATATTTTTATTATTTAAAAAAAAGTTCCCTCAATCCACATGCCGACCCCGCGCAGGTATCACTCTAAACCCTAAAACTTTGAGAACCCGATTTCAACGCATGCGTCGAGATAAAACCACCACATATATACGCTTTTCTTAGCATGGTGGGAGGAAGTGTGTTTCGATGCTTGTGACGAAGCGGGTAATCACCCAAAATCCCTTATTCGGAGTTCGTGGCACATCGGAAAACCGCCTATACACGCTTTTCTTAGCGTGGTGGGATGAGAACCC
>NW_021362800.1:0-451 GCF_001605985.2 Dendrobium catenatum | reverse complement strand
TGTTTATTTCCTTATTGTACTGTGACGGGCTTTTTCTCGAGTTTCATTGCATGCTGGTTGTAAAATTGTTGGTGTGTTTATTTATTTATTTTTACTGCGCTCTGTGTTATGATTTGACTAACGATTAGATTACCCATAGGTTAGGAGCGATCTGGGTTGTTAACATAATTTCTGCAGGTGGCCACATAGTAACTCTAACATATTGTTTGTGCTGTAGATTTTTTTTAGGATCTTACATGCCGTGTTTTGTTTTAGCCTGGATACGAATCGGAGTACTTTTTTTCGTAAGGGTACGCTTAAAATTCTTCTACTTGTAATTTTAATAAAAAAATTTAGGCTCACATAATAACTCTAACGATCTAAGAAGTAAGCACGGGACCGCCGAGAGTCAGCATAAGCATATTATTACTTTCTCTTCCATGTTAGGCACCTCCCTACCTGCGGGTTCTGG
>NW_021362799.1:0-255 GCF_001605985.2 Dendrobium catenatum | reverse complement strand
CATATGCTCCCACGAGGTCTTGTGCGAGAGCAATCCTCTTCTTGATCTGAGTGATCCACATTGTCTGCCATTAAGCAAAGATTAGTGACTTCTTCTTTTTCTGTCTTAGATGAGTCTGAAGCTGAGTCTGCCCAGAAAGCTCTTTGAAACTTCTTCTTGCCCTTCTTTACCATAGGTTTCTCCTCAATCTTCTCCTTACTAGGAGTGGCTTTGAGTTTTGGGCAATCAGTCTTGATATGACCTGGTTTCCTACAT
>NW_021362798.1:0-235 GCF_001605985.2 Dendrobium catenatum | reverse complement strand
AGAAGGTAGAGTGGAGGATGTTGACGTTCCCTTGCTCGTCGTAAGCGAATCCGTAGTCAAGCTCCGGATCGCCCATTCATCGGTATCGAAGGGTTGATGTGTAGCCGAAGATCGTAGTTGCTTCCCTTGGAGACTTCTCTAAGGAGAAAGAAGTTTCTCTCAATATTTTAATTGGAGAAGGGGGGAAGGGTGGCCGGTCAATGGAGGGTAGGTGGAATTAAATTTGGCTCAGATT
>NW_021362797.1:0-709 GCF_001605985.2 Dendrobium catenatum | reverse complement strand
GATGATGTTGCTGAAGAGACATACGAGGCTGATGATTATGATGAGCAGACCGTAGAAGTCGAACCTGCACCAGAAGAGCTTGAAGATGGTGGACAGGCAGCCACTATGGATGAACTAAAAGAAGTCAACTTGGGAACTGAGAAATACCCTCGCCCAACCTTCATTAGTTCTCTACTACCCGAAGAACAAATAGAAGGAATAAAAGAGCTCCTCTGTGAATTCAGGGACTGCTTTGCTTGGACATATGCTGAGATGCCTGGCTTATCCCCTGACGTAGCAGTTCACAGATTAGCAATCAAGCCGGATGTAGCACCCGTCAAACAAGCTCCTAGAAGAACGAGACTGGAGATTGAAGAACAGGTGATTGCATAGACGAAAAAGCTTATTGATGCAGGATTTATTCGTGAAGAAAAGTATGCTGACTAGATTGCTAACATCGTCCCTGTAAAGAAGAAGAATAGACAGATTCGTGTCTGCATTGACTTTAGGGACCTTAACAAGGCGTGCCCAAAAGACGATTTTCCACTCCCTATATGGATGGATCGTCCGAACTCCTAGTTGACAACACTTCCAACTACGACATGTTCTCCTTTATGGATGGATCGTCAGGATACAATCAAATCAAGATGGCGCCCGAAGATGAAAAGCATACATCGTTTAGGACTCCCATTGGGATTTTCTGCTACACAGTCATGCCCTTTGGCCTGAA
>NW_021362796.1:0-235 GCF_001605985.2 Dendrobium catenatum | reverse complement strand
TTCCCTTGAATAGACTTTGAATTAAAATTAACTTCAAAGAGTTTAAGTTGAAAGTAGAAATTTGATCTTATCAATTTTCTTGCACGATTTTATTCTATCTGATAGATAATTCATGCATGTTAAAGAATCTGAATTCAGGATTTTCAAAGTCAAGTATTTAATGGTGATCATGTTTTTTTGAGATTTAAGGATTTAAAGAGAGGAAGCCATCTTACTCTTCTTCTCTTTTTCTGGT
>NW_021362795.1:0-981 GCF_001605985.2 Dendrobium catenatum | reverse complement strand
CTAGCCCTCGAAGAACTTCCAGAAGTTTGTCGAACTCCGTTCCCACCAGACATAGCAAGAGACTAGTAAAAAAACACAAGAGAAGAGGAGGTGTGAGGTGAAAAACATGGCTGGAATGGCCTGAATTTAAAGAAACAGCCATATCGTCCAGGCCAATCGCAGAATCATCCAGGACGATATGGTACAATAATTGCGTAAAGGCCGATTGGTCAAAAAGGTGGTCCTATCGTCCGGGCCGATTAGATATCGGCCAGGACGATTAGACACAAGCAATCGTCCCGAGGAGTCATGCTGGACGACCGTTGAAAAAGCAGATCGTCTAGGCCGATTAGGTGTATCGTACAGGATGGTGCACAATAATTGTTCATACCGGTCGAAGTTAAAACATTTTAAATCTATGCCACGTGTATCGTCTAGGACGAACAATGGATCGGCCAGGACGATTGTCCAATAATGGATCGTCCGGGGCCGATTTTAAGGATTTAAACGTGCTGACACGTGGATCGTTCAGGACGATCTAGTGTATCGGCCAGGAAGATTAACATAAAATGCATCGGCCAGGACGAAATATGTTATCGGCCAAGACTATAATTATGATTGCAACAGAGTTCAATCAGATCGTGCAGAACGATAAATTATCGTCCAGGACGAAGAGTTATAACAAGCATAGAAAAGTTCAGCAGATGAAATTTTGAAGAAAATTTGTCCTATCATCCAGGACGATATAAGAATCGACCAAGAAGATGTGACAAGAGATTTGAATCCAAGGAAAAAGTTGATGATCAAAGCCTTCAAAAAATAAAAGACTCACAATATAAAGCTAAAAAAGGCAAAAAAACTAAAAAAAAAACCAAAGAAAAAAATTTTGTTTTTGGTTAAACATTTTTTTTTAGCAAAGTGGATCAATATGACAGATTTTTCAAACAATTCAGTTTTAGAGATTTAAAAGATCAAAGAGTTAACAAGTCAAAATCTGAAAAA
>NW_021362794.1:0-212 GCF_001605985.2 Dendrobium catenatum | reverse complement strand
CAAGCATTATATATACTATTCATAAGTATTATACACTTTGAATAAGTTTATATATACTATGTTCAAGTTTATACATGCTATATATGAGTATTGTACATGCTATATACATACATTATACATGCTATAAAAAAGTAATATACACACTATGTATTAGTTTATACAAGTATTATGCATAATGTAGAAGTTTATACACGCTATTTATAAATAATATA
>NW_021362793.1:0-239 GCF_001605985.2 Dendrobium catenatum | reverse complement strand
AGAGAGATCACTCATCATAGACTTAATTTTTCTAATATTGTAGAAATCGTGAGGGTTACCATCCTTATTTTCAGAAATAGCATTAATAACAGAAGTTGCATCAACTTCAATATTAACAGAAAGAAACCCCAGATTTAAGCATCTTTCAAGCCCATAACTCAAGCTCAGGAGCTCAACAGACATAACAGAGCAAGCAGCCAATGGTCCATAAAACAGATCGAGAGGATTACCAAAGTGAT
>NW_021362792.1:0-263 GCF_001605985.2 Dendrobium catenatum | reverse complement strand
TATGATAATAATAATTGTAGGAAGTAGTATAAAATTCGGGGAAAAAAATATTATCGTAATTAAGCCTTTAGAATATTTGTAAAATTTTGAATAAATACTATTACTTTTTTATGAAATTCATTACTTAGTAAAACAAATTTTTTATTATTTAAGTTTTTATAAAATTTAAGAGTGAAGTATAAAATTATTTTATTTTGTATGAGTTTGTATGCTTGCGAATAATTCGTTAATATATTTTGTATGCTTTGCATGAGTGTATAAAT
>NW_021362791.1:0-518 GCF_001605985.2 Dendrobium catenatum | reverse complement strand
CCATAGATAATTAAGGTATACTATATTTTTAAATTATTGGCCAGGATGATCATTGATTGGCCTGGACGAAATTATCAAATTTTGCCTTAATTGATCAGGAAATCAAGGAAGTAATTAAGGATGATTGATACGATCATATCATCCTGGACGATCGCAGGATCGGCCAGGACGATCCAGTCAAAAACCTTAAGTTCTTCAGGATGATAAATATTGGCCAGCTCGTCTCCAAGACGATTCTCAGGACGATTTTCTCATGATTTGAACTAATCGGCCAGGACGATCGTTAGATCGGCCTAGACGATCAAGCCAATTTTTAATCGTCCAGAAGTGCATTCAGGGCGATGCTCTGGCCGATCTTCTGAGATTTATACTGATCGGCCAGGCTGATGTCCATATCGGCCTGGACGATAAAGCCGACAACTTGCAATTCATGAGCTCATTTGAAGCTCTTCTATTTAAGAGCTCTTGTTCAACATTTTTTAAGACCTTTGGCTGCTGTAAAGACCTGAGAAGGCCTT
>NW_021362790.1:0-275 GCF_001605985.2 Dendrobium catenatum | reverse complement strand
TTAATTGATGATGCACCATCAAAATACATTTCCCATACTTGTGATTTCTCTTCTTCTAGAACAACTAGAATTTGTTCATCTGGCAGATCGTCATTGAGCGACGAGTCAGCAGGAACGGGATGTGCGGCAAGAAAATCTGCTAAAACTTGCCCTTTCACTGCTTTTTGAGGGACATACGTGATATCAAACTGCAGAAGTATCACTGCCCACCTGGCTAGGCGACCTGTCAACGCTGGTGTTGTCATCAAGAATTTCAGCGGATCGATCTTTGATAT
>NW_021362789.1:0-246 GCF_001605985.2 Dendrobium catenatum | reverse complement strand
TTTCTGAGGAAAGTAGGAGATGAATTACTCATTATTAAGATCTATATCGATGATATACTTTTTGGATCTTTTTATAAGAAGCTATGTGATGATTTTTTGAAATAAAGTGTAAGGAATTTGAGATGAGTATGATGGGAGTGTTGTCATACCTTTTGTGATTTAGCATAAGAAAATTGGAGGATAGAACCTTTCTAAATCAATCTAAGTACATAAAGGACATCTAGAAGAAATATGAAATGGATATAA
>NW_021362788.1:0-200 GCF_001605985.2 Dendrobium catenatum | reverse complement strand
ATTCCACCCTGGATGTCATAATTATTATGACACGATAATAAACATATAAAAATTTGTTGATATGCATTTCAATCTTTATTAAATAGAATTCGCCTGCCTTGACCTTCATGAAAAAATCATTTATTTATAAACTTCATAATTAATTATCATTAACAAAATCAAATTTATCTTCTTCTGAATCCATTGATCTCTTTCATTAA
>NW_021362787.1:0-223 GCF_001605985.2 Dendrobium catenatum | reverse complement strand
GCATGATCGACGAAATATTATCAGACAGTTACCTGGGCAATGACCATGTTGATGCATTTGCCATTTTATTAAATGAGAAGTCTAAAATTTCACCATATGAGTATAAAAAATATCTATACATCTCACAAATGTATTGGGTTAGTATACTAGTTTATTTTATATATAATTTTTTATTTGAAGTATTTTATTCTTATATTTAATTTTTTGCAGCATTACAAGGTTA
>NW_021362786.1:0-204 GCF_001605985.2 Dendrobium catenatum | reverse complement strand
TAAAGGAAAACCAAAGTTTAAAAGAGAAAGCTTTAGCCGAATCCGTTAAGGATTTGCAACCAAGACCGCCTTCAGACAACACACCACAATTTTTATCCCAAGAGGACCAATGAATGCCTTTGTTGTTAACAGAAGAACCCCAAAAGAACTTGTTTAAAATTCTTTCGAGCTTGGTGCAAATGGAAGTGGAAGGAAGTAAAGTAT
>NW_021362785.1:0-257 GCF_001605985.2 Dendrobium catenatum | reverse complement strand
TCTTTTCATCTTCTCCTTGTCAACATCCCCATCCTCCTCCCAAGCCACCGACCACCTCTTCACAATCCCGCCGGCCACCTCTTCCCAACCCGCTGTCCATCTCCCTTCATCATCCCATTCTCCTAGGTCGGCCCCATTCCCTTTGATTCTCTTATTTTGTTTCCTAATTTAGGTTGGGATCAATTGGAAATAATTTGAAATTCAAATTCATTCAAATTTAAATTCAAAATATTTCCTAAATGAGTTCATCTATTTTA
>NW_021362784.1:0-301 GCF_001605985.2 Dendrobium catenatum | reverse complement strand
GTGAATTTGGATTACTTCACTCTTTTCTTTCTTCCTTAAAATTATTACGTTTGTATGTTTGTATTTTAGTTTTGTGTCATTTGGTGTGTCATTTGGCTTTTTCTATTAGTATTGTCTTGAAAAAAAATACAAGACAATACTAATAACAAAAGCCAAATGACACACCAAATGACACAAAACTAAAATACAAACATACAAACACAATAATTTCTCCCCCCTTTTGACAACAACAAAAAGCGATGAAGAAATAGACAATAAATGTATGTAATTTTATGAATTTCATTAGTCTTTTTAATCTTAA
>NW_021362783.1:0-286 GCF_001605985.2 Dendrobium catenatum | reverse complement strand
TCTTCCTTCTTTTCTTGCTTCTTTGCTTAATTCTGGTATCAGTCGGCTGACGGGTTAAAGTCCAGCGGTGGTCAAGGTGTCTCTTCATTCTCTTTCTTTCTTTTCTTCTCTTCTTCCTTCTATTCTCTTCTTACTTCTCTTCCCTTCCTGCTTGGGGTCCCCGCTCAAGAGAAATGAGGGATCTATTTATAGTTATCTGAGAGTGACATTGCCAATAAATAGGAGGAAATCATGGATAAATTGGAAGTAGTTTGAATGGACGATCGATGTTAAATCCCTTAATCGT
>NW_021362782.1:0-284 GCF_001605985.2 Dendrobium catenatum | reverse complement strand
AAATTTATTAATTTAAATAATTTCTCTATTAATTAATAATACTAATATGATGGTTGTTTTTTTATTTGACAACCATACTAGTTTATTGATTTCTCCATTGTAATACTTTACTAGCATTTATTTCACATCACTTTATCAATTACATAATTTATTGTGCTACTACTTATACGCCTTACCATTTTTGGCAGCTTTATTTTCATGCATTTGATTTAATATATGGACTACAACATTTTTTTTTCTTCATGTGTAGGAAATATTTCATTCAGATAGGCTAGATGATTTAC
>NW_021362781.1:0-223 GCF_001605985.2 Dendrobium catenatum | reverse complement strand
ATCTTTAATAATTAATTTATATTTAATTAAATATTATATTAATTATTTAAAAAAAAACTAAAAATTTATTTTCAAACAACTCCAAAATTAGTAGATCTCTCAAGTTTAAAAAAAATTATTTTAATGATATTTTAAGTTATCTTATTTTAAAATTAATACCTTTATGTAAATAGGCTCATATATTTCTAAATACCTATATTTTGAAAGTTTCTCTAAAATTATA
>NW_021362780.1:0-308 GCF_001605985.2 Dendrobium catenatum | reverse complement strand
AGAATCCACCAAGGATGTAAGACCTATCCGAGGTTGTCTGTCAGAGCCCCGCTCGATGACGTTAACCTGTGTGGAAGAGGTCGGGGGAATCCACCAAGGATGTAAGACCTATCCGAGGTTGTGAGTCAGAGCCCTGCTCGATGATGTTAACCTGCGTGGAAGAGGTCGGGAGAATCCATCAAGGATGTAAGACCTATCCGAGGTTGTATGTCAGAGCCCTGCTCGATGACATTAACCTGTGTGGAAGAGGTCGGACCGAATCCCCTTGGGATTGATCAACTAACGATTGAATAATAATCATCTACTGT
>NW_021362779.1:0-1216 GCF_001605985.2 Dendrobium catenatum | reverse complement strand
AATTCCTAACAATTTTATGACTATATCATCCTCAATCAGCTACAATCATTTTTTTTTTAAAAAGCATTGGGTGCTCCCTCAGAGGGAAGTAAAATAACTCACTCCCAACCACATGATGCGTGCAATCATTTTCCAAACCTACATGTACCTTCTTTGTTTCACATCTTCTCTTGGATTCTCCAAAGTTTCAACATCAATGGCTAGCGCACCTTAATGACCATATAGCCAGGCTTGTTAATTATTGAGTGCTTGCTGCGATGTTATATCAATTCATAGTGTATAATCGCATACAAAATCAAACAAATGAAAGAAAGAACTGCAGCGTAACTTCTTAGGCATCTTCATCACATTATCATCATCATTGTTGCATCCTGGAGTATTCGCGGCGGTAGAGAAATATAAAGTTGTACGAAAATCCGGCACACAATCAAATAAGAGAGAGGGTGTGTAGTATTTATGAGACACCAAGATTTTTACGTGGTAAACCCCTAAAAAAGGGGGAAAAATCACGGGGCCTTGCCCAGTATAAATGAATCCACTAGTATTGTAGTTGATTACAAATGAGGTCCTTCCTTGGGGGAAGGCCTTAGCTTGATGTACATCTTATAAAGTACATTACATGGTGAGAATATAAATCATCACTGTTGATGTGCTTGTTTGGTCTGAAGGATTGTAGTCGGTGTGCGACGTAAGTCGGAAGGACTGTAGTCGGCAGGCGATGTAAGTCGGAAGGACCGTAGTCGGCAGGCGACGTTAGTCTGAAGGACTGTAGTCGGCAGGCGACGGAAGTCGGAACGATTGCTTCTAGTAGAAGTCCATCAATGGACAGAAATCCAACATCAGATAGATGTCTGGTGAAAGTCTGACAATTGGTAGAAGTCCATTGTCAGAAAGAAATTTGGCGAAGAGCGGAGGTTTGATGTCGGGTAGAAGTCCGACGTTAGTTGGTGGCCGAGGAAAACTCTGACGTTAGATGGTATTCGAGGAGATTTCCGGTGTCACTTGGAGTTTGGGTGAAACTCCAGCGTTACTTGGAGGTCGGGCGGAATTCCAGCGTAACTTAGACAGAATTCCGGCGACGGTGGTCGAGGAGGAGTTCTTCCCTCCTATCATTCTTCTTCTTCTTCTTCTCTTCTTCTTGCTTGGGCCCCCTCTCAAGAGAAATGAGGGGTGTATTTATAGATTTCTGGAGTGGCATGACCTGTAAATAGGTGAG
>NW_021362778.1:0-570 GCF_001605985.2 Dendrobium catenatum | reverse complement strand
AGAACCACCTATATGCGCTATTGTAGCACGGTAGGAGGGAGCCCGGTGCGACGCATACGACAAGAAGGGCAAGCCTTATACACGCTCTTGTAGCATGGAGGGGAGAGTCACTGGTGCTGCTGAAGGCCCCATACACGCTCTTGTAGCATGGTGGGATGAAAAGATGTATAGCCGCGGTGTCTAAGGACACCTACCATACACGCTCGAGTAGCGTGGTGGGAAGGCTCAGCTCCCCTACTTTCACCCAAACGGGGGATATGCCGGGATGCTGCCGAAATTTTCACTGAAGTGCACAAAACTTGAACAATAAGAAGAACCCCCTTGAGCAGCAATACAGAGGACTTTAACTTGAACAGAAGTGCACATAACTTGAACTAAATGTGCAGAGGACTTGTATGAACAACAGGGGACTTGAACTTGAACTCGAATTGGAGACTATTGAACAAAGCTAAATGAACTAAATTTAAATCATAAGCTACATGAACTAAATTAAAATCATATGCAAGTGAACTCTAACATGAATCGAACAAGAGTTCATAAGACTTGAACTCAAATGAGAACTTCATTGAA
>NW_021362777.1:0-378 GCF_001605985.2 Dendrobium catenatum | reverse complement strand
TTAATTATTTAAATATCAAAAGTAGATTAGTTACTAATTTTAAAGGGTAAATAATAAAAAAAATTAGTTACTAATTTTAAGGGGTTGGTTAAGCATTTTATTATTCAAGTTAGAAAATTCTAGAATTTTAAAGAATTATTGAATTTTTTAGGACTTACCTTAATGGGTTAGTTAAGGGCTTAGAAATTGAAATGGGTTAATTAAGGGTTTAGAAATTGACTTTAAAAATGAAAGTTAATTTTGAAACTTTTAGATTTTTCATAAATATTAGACCTTATAATGAGTACTTAGAGTGTTTAGCATGCTAAATTTGGAGTTTTTTATTAAAAGTTATGAATTTTCAAAGTTTGAAGCATAAATTTTGACCCGAGTTTGACC
>NW_021362776.1:0-236 GCF_001605985.2 Dendrobium catenatum | reverse complement strand
GGGTTCCACTGCTACCAGTGGAGGAAGTAGGAGAATTTTCTCTATCTTCTTCCATTTCAATGGTAATGGCAGCTTTTGGTTACCGCTTTTTCGCTGCTTTTAAAAAAAAAATTATACTAATTAAGAAGCTGTTGTAAAAAGCAGTTAGAAAATTATTCCAAACCAATCCTAATTTACAAAAAATCTCTTCATTTTTTTTAAGGGAGGGCAAGGCCTTCTTAACTGATTTGATTTGA
>NW_021362775.1:0-254 GCF_001605985.2 Dendrobium catenatum | reverse complement strand
GGATGGTTTTGATTTCCAATTTTAATCAAATAATGCATAGTTCTACCCACTACCTATTTTTGACATCATTTGATAATTTCCAATCCGATGGTATCTCTGAATGATTTGAAGAAGCATGTGACTCATCTGTTGATAAAATATGACCGTTAGATCAATCCGATGGGCTAGTCTAAATGAGAAGAAACAAAAGTTTTTAAACATAAGAAAAAAAAATAATAATAATTAAAATAAAAAATAAAAAAAAATGGTTTTAA
>NW_021362774.1:0-220 GCF_001605985.2 Dendrobium catenatum | reverse complement strand
CTTTAACCATTATACAAGTGACATTGGCACTATATCGGTGAAATGTGAGTTTTCTTGGATTTGAAAGAAACAAGTTACTTTTGTCCACTTTACTCTAGTTATTTTGTTTAGATATATGCATCGAGTTGAATCATGTATGTGTGAGCATATATTAACAAAGACATGTGGGTAGCTTTGTGTGAGAAATTGGGGTGATCATAAAGAAAATATAATGGTTTAT
>NW_021362773.1:0-247 GCF_001605985.2 Dendrobium catenatum | reverse complement strand
GGCGGATCATAGTGCACTAACTAATCTCCTGCCTTTGGTTCATATATGCTTGTATTCGTTGTAGTTGTTTGACTCATGTAGTACATCCGTCATTGTTATGAGTGGACAGGTAGATGTATTCTTTCACAGACTAAAATTGACTTCAGGATACTGCATTTACTGAAATCTTTCTGCACGTGGCATATACATTTATCTTTATAGAAATATCGTTGTGTTGCAGATCTTTTTAACTAAGTGCTCCAAGTCA
>NW_021362772.1:0-318 GCF_001605985.2 Dendrobium catenatum | reverse complement strand
TTTCAAGTTTTAATCCTCTCAAGATTTATTAAATTTGAATTTGCAGGATTTGATTATTAATCAAATGCTTCTTCAGTGTGACTGGGAAGAGGACTGCAAATGTGTGAAGGCGGCGACCTCTTCAACATCAAATGTGACTGGGAAGACGAGATTCACGAATGCGCCTGTGAACTGCAAAGTGATGAATCAGATGGCGGGATGAGCAAGCACATTCATGATTGATAAAATTATGGCAAAAAAGGATTTTTTTTGTTTGGGGAGGGGGCAAAATTCCAAAACTACCCGCTTAAGATATCTTTTTTTTTTTTAGGTGGGCAT
>NW_021362771.1:0-353 GCF_001605985.2 Dendrobium catenatum | reverse complement strand
AAAGTGTTATTCTAGTGAGGGGGAGATTAGGAGAAATCGTTCTTTTTGAAAATTCAAATTGAATTGTTTGCCATCATCAAAAAGGATGAGATTGTTGCGGATCAAAGGTTTATGATTTTGATGATAGCAAACATTTCTTATTTCTCTAAGATTGTCTTTTTTGCTAACGTTTCAGGTCAACACGATCAGACAGCAATTTGGAACCAGCTCAAGATTGGGCAGACTAGTTCTGTCAGTTTGTAATCTTTTTCCTTTCTTGACTCTGCTGTATTTGGTGTGGCATCTAATGATTTATAACTTGAAAGATTTTCTGTTCTAACGGGACCCTAAAGTTTTCTATTTTTGGTAATATC
>NW_021362770.1:0-207 GCF_001605985.2 Dendrobium catenatum | reverse complement strand
TTAAGTGGTTTAAGAGTGGGATTTATAAATTATGTTTTTGAAAACTTTTGAATTTTAATTAATGGCTAATTTTTTATAATTATAATATTACGGAAGGATATTCAATCACCCGACCACATTTATTTGAAAATATTTCTTTTTATATTTAGAAAATTTGCATGTCAACTTTCTTGCAATCAATTGACTATCAGATGTGGCATATAATTA
>NW_021362769.1:0-263 GCF_001605985.2 Dendrobium catenatum | reverse complement strand
CCAAAGCTCTCAACCAATAGGCCAAGGAGAGTAGTGTGTTAAAAAAATTAATTGACTTGTGTAAACCTCCTAAATCTGACCCGTCTTTCAGCCCGACCCGGGAGATAACGTTAAATTTAGTTTGGCGCTTATTTTTTCAGAATTTAAGGCGCGAGTCACCGCAATATATAACGCTTAGAGTCAAAATTTTCGCTGAGCAGCCAAAATTTTCGCAGAAAAAATGCCAATGAAGATGGAGATTGATCTGGATCTGGAGGAGGATG
>NW_021362768.1:0-456 GCF_001605985.2 Dendrobium catenatum | reverse complement strand
TTTTATGATTTAGATATTAAATTAAAAAGTTTTTAAGCATTTTCAAAGAACTTGAGTTTGGATTATCTAATCTTGAATTTCTAACCTTTACTGGGCTATGCGTTGTCAATCCAATTCTACTAAGTTTTTTAAAACTAAGAGATAACTTTCTCATTTTAAGAATATTTGTTTTGCACTAGATCACAGAATGTTTGTCTTTTGGTCGTTTTATTTTTGGTGCCTCCTCTCTTTTTGATAATGTCAAAGGGGGAGAACGTATTATTGAATTTTTGTATTGTTTCGTGTTTGTATCTTAAATTTAAAAAAAACAAAAATATTTTTATCTCTCCTATTTTAAAAAGAGTTTTTCTAGTGAGGGGAGATTAGGAAGAATATTTATTTTTTTTTTTTTAAAATTCAAATTGAAATGTTTTGCCATCTTCAAAAAGGGGGAGATTGTTACGGATCTATGGTTTA
>NW_021362767.1:0-258 GCF_001605985.2 Dendrobium catenatum | reverse complement strand
GATCTTGATCGGGTCCATTATCCATTCCCCCACCATCTGCTTTAAGTGTAAGATGGTGAAATTTCAAGTTTTAAATATCAAACTCTCCAAATTTCCCAATATCCAAACTTTTCAAATTCCAAACTTCCAATCCTCAATACCCAAACCCATGCTTCTACTATATGCCAGATAACACGTATACTCTACGTATCTGATCGACGACTAGCCTTAATGGAAAGTTCCCTCTCGTGACCGGGAGGGGTAATTAACTATAGGGGC
>NW_021362766.1:0-246 GCF_001605985.2 Dendrobium catenatum | reverse complement strand
GGCTATGGATCCATCTGCATTGAACTTCTTGCGAAAAGTCCATTTGCATCCTAAGATAGATGCATTCGGAGGAGGGGGAATAAGCTGCCACGTTCCCTGAGTTTGAAGCGCTATAAACTCTTCAGCCATTGCCCGACGCCATTCCGGATGTTTATTTGCGTCAGCGAAGTTTGTAGGATCAGGGTCCTGTGGCGACGAATTTGTGGCTAAAAGGTTGAGACGACAAGTTGGCTTAAGTGAGCCAGT
>NW_021362765.1:0-263 GCF_001605985.2 Dendrobium catenatum | reverse complement strand
TCTTCTTTGATTTGTGGTAAATATGTTATGAGAAGAAAGAAGAAACAAATTTTGAGGTTATTGGGGTTTAAGCTTGTTGAAGAGATGGAATACTTGGGGATTAAGATTGCTCTAAGGAGACGGAGAAAATCTGATTTCCAAGTTCTATTGGATAGATCATTGAAAAAGTTAAATGCTTGGGCTAATAGGTACATTTCTCTTGCTGGAATATTGGTTTTGGTGAGGGCAATTTTTCTTACTCTTCCTTTATTCCTTATTTCTCA
>NW_021362764.1:0-224 GCF_001605985.2 Dendrobium catenatum | reverse complement strand
ATTCGCTTCTCGTATTCTGCATGGATTAGGTTCGATTAGGTTCGATTTTTGGCAAACCTTTAAAAACTGATAATACTACTTCCATTGGATCTAGGCCATCTGTTTCGCGCGTTTTGGTTGAACTGGATGTATCAAAAAATTATCCGGATAAAATCTGGATTGGCTCGGATTGTCTCGGTTATGTCAGAAATGTGATTTTTGAAGATTTTCCTGAATACTGTGTG
>NW_021362763.1:0-908 GCF_001605985.2 Dendrobium catenatum | reverse complement strand
TGAGACCTGCAATGCTTTATGGTGCAGAATGTTGGCAAATAAAGAGAAGCATAATATCAAGTTAAGTGTTGCAGAGATAGGATGCTCGGGTTGATGAGTGGCCTTATTCTTAGAGACATGATGAAATGAGCATACACATGAAATGGTTAGAGTAACTCTAGTGGAAGATAAGAATAGAGAGAGCCGCCATAGATGGTTTGGTCACATAAAATAGCAGCCTTCCGATGACCCAATTAAAAAAATAGATGTATTAGATTTGACTTATCTTAAGAAAGATAGAGAAAGACCTGAAAAAACTTGGTTAGAAAATATTAGAAATGACATTTATTTAGATTTAAATGAGAATTTGACTCTTAACATGACACAATGGAGAAAAAGGATTCATGCGGTAGAACCCACATAGTGGAACAAAGGCTTGATGTTGTTGTTATTTGGAAGGAATTTTCTAATTTTTTGGAATGGATTCCCAAAATATGGAGAATTATAAAGGAAGGGAACGGTAGTGGACTTCACGACTCCACCACAATTGATCCCAGAGCTCAGAAATCACCTATGGGTGCCTTCCATAGCTGTCCCAATTTACCCTAAGATTGAGAAAGGCTTTTCCTTGTCTTCAATAGGAAAAAGAGGGAAGGAGATTGTAATGGAAATTGAGACTCTGCCATAATCAATTGCCATAGCTTCTTGGCTTCTACCATGGCTCCTCTTCTAAGCAAACATTGGTGAGCTACAAAAATTCACACCCCGACCTCTCTGCATCTTCTTTATTGACGCGAAATTGAAGTTCTAGGGTGAATAAGATTGGGTTTTAGATAAGACATTACCTAAAAATTTTGCCCTCATTTTGCGAGGACTTTATGATATGAGTTATTGATGTAGAACGGGTAGGAGCTCTAACAAAACTCCAA
>NW_021362762.1:0-1027 GCF_001605985.2 Dendrobium catenatum | reverse complement strand
TCACTCAAGTAAAGGAAAGGGTGAGGAGAAACCTAATCTAAGGAAGGAAGAGATCAGAGTACAAAAAGCATTTTGGGCAGATTCGGCATCAGACTCATCGGAGATGGAACCAGAAGATGAGACATCGAAATTGTGCTTGATGTCGGACGACAATCATGATTAAGAAGAGGTATGTGAACTTTCCTACGATCAACTTCTTGAAGTTTCAGAAAAAATCCATGCATCATATAGGAAATTAAAGAAAACATATGTTAGCTTGAAATTAGAATTTCTGAACCTACAAAAAGAGCATGAAATTTTGACTAAAGACCATCAAACGATTGGTTCAAATCACATGACTTTACTTGATGAAATTTGACGAGTTAAATAAAAATCATTGTTAATTAGATGAAAAGCATGATGCATTAAAAGTTTCACACACATCACTTGAATCTTATTTTAAGAAATCTAAAGAGATGGACAAAAATTTGAGGATTGAAAATGATGTCTTAAAGAGCACTAATTTGAAGATTCAAAATGAATTAGAAACATGTAAGAAAACAAGGATGAAAATTACTTTTGATCAATTGACAAAACCTAGGAAGAGGCATTATAACTCAAACCACTTAAGAAATACTTTTCCTGGAGTTAGATGTTTTTCATGTGGCATGCTATGACACATCTCACACACTTGCACAGTTCATCATAGTACATATTCGGTGTTGAGACCTAAGGTGCATGATCCACAGCATACCACACATGCATTGCATTCTACTCTTCATAAGAAGGAACCCAAACCTGCTTAGGTTCCAAAATCTAACATTTGGTAATTTTGCAAGAAGGCTCTCATAAAAGGCCTCGTGAGAGTATGTAGTACCTGGACAGTGGATGCTCTCGACATATGACTGGTGATGCCAACCAGTTTATTGTACTAGAGTCAAGGACTGGAGGCAAGGTTACTCTTGGAGACAACACCACCAAAAAGGTGGTAGGCACATGTATAATTGGTAACTCCAAGAACTTTATGATTGAAAATGTTTTGCTTGTA
>NW_021362761.1:0-1239 GCF_001605985.2 Dendrobium catenatum | reverse complement strand
ATTTTGTTTGTAACCAAGTTTTGAACGGATCTTCTTTATATCCAATTTATTCTGTGTTAGACCTCTTATTTTCAAACGACAAGTTTTATCCTAAAAGAAGTCCGAGCTAGGGTAAACAGGATCAGATTTTCTACCGTTTTCAGATTATGACATTGTTAACTCATTGATCTTTCAAATCTTTAAAATTTAATTATTTGAGAAATTTATCATATGCTTGCTTTGCTAAAAAAAAAAGAAAATTAAAAAAAAAACAAAACTTTATTTCTTTTTTGTTTTTATCTGTTTTTGTTGTTTCTAGTTTGTATTCATTTTTGTTTGGGGTTTTCTCTGATCATCTCCATCTTTCCATGATTTTCAAATTCTTGTCACATCGTCCGGGCCGATACCTTTATCGTCCTGGACGATATGATAATTTCTCTTCAAAATTCCATCTGCTGAACCTTTATGAGCTTTATGTAACTCATCATCTCGGACGATCCCTTATCGTCCAGGACGATATGATCAAACTCCATAACAATCCTTTTTGATCATCTTAGTTGATACCATTTTCTTCATGGCCGATGCTTTTATTGTCATCGTCCTAGCCGATACACTAGATCGTCCTGGACGATCCACGTGTCAGTATCTTTAAATCCTTAAATCCTTAAAATCGGCCCCGGAAGATCCATTATTGGACAATCGTCCTGGCCGATCCACTGTTCGTCCTAGACGATACACGTGGCACAGATTTAAAACTTTTTAACTTCGGCCGGTACGATTAATTATTGTGCATCATCCTGGATGATACACCTAATCGGCCCGGACGATCTACTTTTTCAACGGTCGACCGGCTTGACTCCTCGGGACGATCGCCTGTGTCTAATCGTCCTAGATGATATCTGATCGGCCCGGCCGATCAGATCACCTTTTTGACCAATCGGCATGTACGTAATAATTGAACCAAATCGTCCTGTACTATTTTGCGATTGTCCTGGACGATATGGCCGTTTCTTTAAATTCAGGTCATTCCTGCCTTTTTTTCATCTCAACCTTCTTATTCTCTTGTGTTTTCTTACTGGTTTCTTGCTATGGCTGGCGGGAAGCAAGTCCGACAAACTTCTGGGAGTTCTTCGAGGGCTAGGATTGACTCTCATTTCAGGGAGGCAGAAGATGAAGCTGCTTACCATCAGTATAAAGAATATGGGATAATTGTCTCCAGAGTCATCAATCTTGTCCACCTTTCGTATCTGGTAATGGATC
>NW_021362760.1:0-598 GCF_001605985.2 Dendrobium catenatum | reverse complement strand
CGCACATTCACCACCCAATGTCCTTAACCATCATTTCGCTACCACTCTTCTTGAACAATTTTATAGTCGCTAAGTTTCCATCTCTTTCATTACCTTTTTCATGTATCAATAGTGCCTCTACTTGCAATTATAGCCACTTACTCCACAAGATATACCTTACTAAGCTCTTATTGTATGTTTATCCTCTCACATCCTTTGACTCTTTCAATACTTAGATGATTTGTTTTTTTTTTTGTATTTTAATCTTTTATTTTTACAATATCATTTTTCATAAAAAATGAAAATGAAAGATTTCGAAGAATTTTATAATTAAATGTGTTAGTAACTTAAATATTGAAAGTATTTAAAAGTGAACTTATTTAAGATATTAGTTGCATATGATCTATAATTTATAATACAAAATTATTTGCCATATTATTTTATTATGGTATTATTATTATATCATTCAATTCATATTTAAATAAATTTAATATTTATTATGTCATCCAATCACATCTCTCATTCAACTCCAATTAAACTTTTGAATGTTCAAGTTTTTTGTTGGTGCACATTGATACTTAGTTTGGTTGGTGGGTGAGTACTGTTGAGAACCCCCCCC
>NW_021362759.1:0-319 GCF_001605985.2 Dendrobium catenatum | reverse complement strand
CTCGATAATAAAGGGGGCCCTCCAAATTGGATACGAATTTATCACCAAATTTTTGTTTGTGAGATGATTGATCTTCTCAACAACAAGACCAATTCTCCTTCTTGCAATGTCGAAGGACGCACCATCTGATCGAATGATTTTGTCATTCTTCCTCGATAGATTTTTAGATTTTTTTTGAGCTTCTAACTTGAGTTCATCAAGTGCGTCGAACTCTTTCATTCTTTAATGAGCATTCTTGGTTTTGACAATCATCTTTTCTTCTATCTCCAATCTCATTCTCCCTAAAGCTTGCTTGACAGGTATGACATCTAGTTTGATG
>NW_021362758.1:0-245 GCF_001605985.2 Dendrobium catenatum | reverse complement strand
TTGATCGCAGTTGCTTTAATAGTGTGGCATATTTACTATGAAATAACCTTCATAAAAATGATTAACATATTAGTCTAGTTTTTATTTTTTTCTTTTGTTTTGAAAAAAATAAAATTAAATATTGAAGTAAAGAAATGTGAAAGAAGTAAAAATTTATGAATGATTCATTTTATGATTTGAATAATTAAATATTAATTTAAATAAATATATATTAAATATTTTGATATCAATTATTTCAAAACAAA
>NW_021362757.1:0-456 GCF_001605985.2 Dendrobium catenatum | reverse complement strand
GTCATACCAGATACTCTAGCAACATGATAGGTTAGGACACTTTTTCTAATTACCCTATTGACATCATACCATTGGAAAGTGTTTTCACTCATTAGGATGTGGGCTCTATATCCTTCAGTTCTTAAGTTTAGAAATGCACCAATGTCATGCTTGGTGATTTCTACTTTTTGCTTGAAAACAAAGGAACTAATGGAAGAGTGGTCCGAGTTAAAACTCATGTTTGCTAGGAAATAGTGGAAGGTTTGCTTGTTGTAGAAGTGGACGAGAGAAAGTATGAAATGGAATTGGGTTGAGGCAAAAAGGTGCATTACCTTAAAATTTATCTCGCTTTGGATTAAGATTCGAGATAGAGTTATTTTGGCGGAAGCAAAACAAGGAAAGGATTCCTCATTCGCCTTAGAAAGGAAGTTTTCTGAGGAATTTCTATTCGGCTTCTTCACTAACACCTTTTGTCTT
>NW_021362756.1:0-207 GCF_001605985.2 Dendrobium catenatum | reverse complement strand
CAGGTTTAGGGGCCTGTAAAAAATTGACACCTCTACTTGGTCGATAGGAGAGGTGTAGTACTATTGAACATACATGTTCTATAGTGATGCATCACCAAGATAAAAGTCAACGGCGATATCATATACCAAGCCCCTACATCAAGATCAGGGCTATTTATCATGCAACATACTATGTGCAAGAAAATGTTATGGAAAGATAATTTAAAG
>NW_021362755.1:0-1021 GCF_001605985.2 Dendrobium catenatum | reverse complement strand
GCTTGACTGCTAGTAATTTTGGCGACTATATTCCACCTGATATGCTGACAGAAATCCCGCCGGAAAAAATGACCTGGAACAGTTGTTTGTGTGACTACATTTGTGATGGTAAATCCATTGGAAATAGTTCAAGCGAATTTAATTCCGTCGGAAACACATTTCTGAGGCGTGTTTTACCGTCGACCAGTTTTCCGTCAGAAATCCGCAATAAAGTCGATGTTTTTGGAGGATAACGTTCATTTTCGACGAATTTTGGCTGCCAAAAATACTAGTTTTTCTTGTAGCGTGAGGGGAAACATAGTGGATATCCAAAAAAAAAAAAATCCCTTTTATATTCAAGATGATGTTCAAAGTTATAATTTTTAACCATTTGACCCTAAGCTCAATCTGATTCGACTCATTTGTGGTTCCCTCAAATTAATATGAGATTTCTAGTATTGGTAGTTGCAAAGGAAGGATAATGATAGTATTGTAGGCTTATGTTTAGGTTAAAAAGAAAAAAAAAAACTTAAGAAGAGCTAGAAAAATAAGAATACATTAAATATACTAATATATACTATATATTGCATATTATATCCTTGTACCTTATCCCTTTTATGTCATAGAAAGCTCCTTCTTAGTATAAAATATTCTTTAATACAGTGAAAAAGTGCTGACCAAATTAAAAATGAGGTTGCGAAAGAAAAATTGTAAGAAAGCTCTATAATATCGAAGCCTAATTCGTTGGTTTCAAATTTAAAATTATTTTTATGGTGATATTTTACATCTCCTTGAAAAAGAGCACAATTAATTTTCTGTTATATTCAGTTATAGAACTTAATTATCAACTCAAATGGCACTTAATTATTAGTTTTTTCTTGTCTTCTTTTATGAATCAACATAATAATATATAATAGTTATACAAATTATGTAATGAACCAACAATATAATAATAATATGTATCCTATGGCACCTTTCCTTTCTGACATATTTGTAACTAATGTTGAAGGTGATGATGATGATGATTATTATTATTATTATT
>NW_021362754.1:0-567 GCF_001605985.2 Dendrobium catenatum | reverse complement strand
CTAAAAATTAAGAATAAAAAATGGATAAATTCATAAACTATATTATAGTTTGATATATAATAGAGAAGTGAATTTTGGTCTATAGAATATGAACAAATAGATGGTGAGAAGAAAATGAAGGAAAGAAGCGAAGAAAAAACTAAAAAGATGATCTGTGCATTGAAGAAAAGAATTACTTGTAGAAGTTTGTCTCCACAAGGTGAGCATCGTTGAAGTTTAGGAGGAAGAAATAATCAAATTAATTATGATATGAACATTCATATTTAAGTTATATTAATGATCGTATAACAAATTTTATGTAAATAAATGATATTGATTGTGTGTTATAATCACCTCAGCTTTCCAGTTATCAAGACAACAAGCAAAGCTAATGCGAATTCAAATTCATACCATTATTTATCTATTCTTTACTTTTTTCTTCTTGCCAACAATGACAATTATCTTCTTCGTACCGTCATGTGAAAATCATTCCAAATGAAAACTAAGTAGAACAAGATTCTTAGCGTGACTTCAGCATCATTTGGGACGATTTTCTTGTTGCTTTATAAAGCTATTGTTTGGTACAAA
>NW_021362753.1:0-226 GCF_001605985.2 Dendrobium catenatum | reverse complement strand
GGATGAATGTAACATATCCAGGATTGCTTCGAAGATTAGAGTTCTCCTCTGGATTGATGCGCAGACAGGCAATTGGGGAAGAAGAGAGTATGCTCGGGTGTGTGTGAGGATGAATTTGGCTAACAAGCTCCAGGCAGGGATTTGGGCTAACAGTTTGAATGGGAGATTCTATCAAAAAGTAGAATATGTGGGAATTGGACTTATGTGCTTTGGCTGTGGCAAAGTG
>NW_021362752.1:0-395 GCF_001605985.2 Dendrobium catenatum | reverse complement strand
GTTGAGGTAGCAGTTCATAAACTTGGAGTTCGGCCTGATGTCATTCCTGTCAAACAAGCTCCTTGACGCATACGCTTAGAAATCGAACAACAAGTTATTTCTGAAGTTAAGAAATTGGCCAAAGCTGGGTTTATTCGGGAGGAACAATACCCCTCTTGGGTAGCCAGTGTCGTGCCAGTCCGAAAGAAGAATGGTCAAATTCGAATTTGTGTCGATTATAGTGATCTGAATAAGGCATATCCTAAAGACGAGTTCTCCTTACCGATACCAAAACTCATGGTAGACATTGCCTCCTCACATGCCATTTTCTCATTCATGGATGGCTCATTGGGTTATAATCAAATCAAGATGGCCCCAGAAGATGAAAGAAATACGGCGTTAAGAACCCCTATTGG
>NW_021362751.1:0-300 GCF_001605985.2 Dendrobium catenatum | reverse complement strand
TGTCCCTCTAACCCTACACCTAAACCTTCTCTTCCTCCCAAGCCTGCTTTTCATGGCAGGAGCAAGAGTCGGGCTCCGTCTGCTCGGGCTACCAGGTCTGCTTCTCGACCTATTGGCACTATCACTGCTAATCCTCCTGTCAGCACTATTCCAGCCTCAACACCCAATCTTCTGCCCACAGCCTCCCCTATACCTCAACCCATCATACAAGAACTTCCCTATTTCAGACCCTGCTATAGCACCTCCACTTATTACTTCTCTTGAGCTATATTGGTATTCCTTTATACATAGATTCCCTTA
>NW_021362750.1:0-323 GCF_001605985.2 Dendrobium catenatum | reverse complement strand
ACTCGGCTCGGCTCGGTTCGTTTGCAGCCCTAAGCACAATGATTTTAACATAATATACATGTTAAACTATCTTAAACATCACAACAAATAGATAGTAGACAATAATGTTTGATATGAAATAATAAATAGAAAAAAGTCATTTTGGTAGCACAAGCAGAACATTTCAGGCATTTAAGTTTGCAAACAATTATATTATTACAAATGCCACCTTTTATACTAGATATAAAAAAAGTACCCATCTTTCTACTCTGTAACTCCTCAATAGTATTTTTTAATAGAGCTAGATTTTATTTTCTTATTCTTATTTTTTTTAATTGTTTTCA
>NW_021362749.1:0-277 GCF_001605985.2 Dendrobium catenatum | reverse complement strand
GGCTTGATCATCCTGGCCGATCAGTTCAAATCACAGGAAAATCATCTAGAGCATCGCCCTGAATTCAAGCTGTCTGATCCAGATCGTCCAGAAGTAACGAAGGTTTTTTTACTAGATCGTCCTGACCGATCCTTAGATCATCCAGGATGATGTGATCATATCAATCATCCTTAATTACTACCTTGATTGTCTGATCAATTAAGGCATAATTTATGAATATCGTCCAGGCCGATCTTAGATCATCCTGGCCGATTACTAAAAATACAGAATACCTTAA
>NW_021362748.1:0-226 GCF_001605985.2 Dendrobium catenatum | reverse complement strand
GAGAGTGTGAACAGCCGAAGGGTTCTCTGCCCACACTAGGAGAGTATGAACAGTTGAAGGGTTCTCTTCCCACTCTCCCACTCTAGGAGAGTGTGAAAGGATGAAGGGTTATCTACCTACACCGGGAGAGTGTGAAAGCATGAACGATTCTCTGCAAACACTGGGAAGAGTGTAAAAGGAGGACGGTTCTCTGCCGCACTGGATAGTGGTGGAAGAGAGTTTTGTA
>NW_021362747.1:0-210 GCF_001605985.2 Dendrobium catenatum | reverse complement strand
ATATGATATTAAACATTATTCTATGATATTTTGTAATAGAAATTACATATTTTATATAAATAATTTATAACAAAAAATATTTTAATGATATATATTGTCAAACTTTTTATGTGTTGTCATATATGAGTTGTGTTCTACCTGTTCCTTGCATCGATGTCTACATTGTGTTGTAATTATATATATATTTTTATTTTTTTTAGGGGAAACCCA
>NW_021362746.1:0-302 GCF_001605985.2 Dendrobium catenatum | reverse complement strand
GATACGGAGGATATGGATATTGTGGCTATATGTTTTGCTAAATATGATAGTGATACTAGTTATACAAAGTTTCCAAATAGGAAGAGTACGTAAAATAAGAACATGATTTTACAATCACCTAGGACAACTCATTCACAAACTAGTCACTAGCCCCTTTCTTATGTTTAAATCTCTTATTTGGATTGTTATGGGCATTGGTTTCCCCTCCTCTTGGTTGAGGGTTAAGAACTTATGCCATACTCGTAATATTTCTATTCTTGTTTTGCTTGAACCTCTCATTACTTCTGCTAAATTACTTACGA
>NW_021362745.1:0-313 GCF_001605985.2 Dendrobium catenatum | reverse complement strand
ATTTTAATAATTTTTTAATAAAAAATTATTAAAAAAAAATTATTAAATGATTGAATAATAAATTTGAATGAGATTTATTCAATTTTTAATAAAAAATTATTTAAGAAAATTTATTAAATGATTGAATAATAAATTTGAATGAGATTTGTTCATTGTATGACATGACACATTAAATTCATAGACCGATCACAACAAATATAACATAATGAATTAAACTTGACATGGGTCGAATAATGATTAATTAGGGTTCAAACAAGGTACATACAACATAGAGGGATCATAGTATAACTAACAGAATATAACCATACCACAT
>NW_021362744.1:0-217 GCF_001605985.2 Dendrobium catenatum | reverse complement strand
GATATAGAGAGATAGAGAGAGGGGGGAGAGAGAGGGGAGAGAGAGAGAGGGAGAAAGCGAGAGAGAGAGAGAGAAAGGAAGAAAGGGCAAGGGAGTGCAAGAGAGAGACAGAGAGAGAGAAAGAACAAGAGAGAGCAAGGGAGAGAGCAAGAGAGGGAGCGTGAGAGAGAGAGAGAGCACGAAAGACCAAGGGAGTGGAAGAGAGAGAGACAAAGAG
>NW_021362743.1:0-330 GCF_001605985.2 Dendrobium catenatum | reverse complement strand
AAGGAGGCGATACTTCTCAATGGCTCCATTAGCAACATCGATGGATCACTTATCCAGAGATTGCTGATAATGAGATGGCTATTATTAGTGGTCTCCACTTCTCGATATCTTCCGAGAGAGATCAGATTGGGGCAATTTATAATTTTCAAGTCTCTTAGTGCTGCAAGTCTTGCTATTTCATCAGCCAGAGGAAGAGATGTAATGTTTGGACAGTCACTGACCGTTAATACTGTTTGGAAGGATCTATACCGGTAGCAAAGAATAAGAAAACAAAGCAGAGAAAAAAAATCTGCTGGACCGTTTTTCTCTTCACACAAACTTTTCCTTCTA
>NW_021362742.1:0-329 GCF_001605985.2 Dendrobium catenatum | reverse complement strand
GAAGCCTGGTATGGTCGTCACCTTTGGACCTACCGGTCTGACCACTGAAGTAAAGTCTGTTGAGATGCACCATGAGGCTCTCCAGGAAGCCCTTCCTGGTGACAATGTGGGGTTTAATGTGAAGAATGTTGCCGTGAAAGATCTCAAGCGTGGTTTTGTTGCCTCAAACTCCAAGGATGATCCTGCCAGGGAAGCTGCCAACTTCACTTCCCAGGTCATCATAATGAACCACCCCGGTCAGATCGGCAATGGCTACGCTCCAGTGCTCGACTGCCACACTTCCCACATTGCTGTAAAATTTGCCGAAATCCTGACCAAGATTGACAGAC
>NW_021362741.1:0-710 GCF_001605985.2 Dendrobium catenatum | reverse complement strand
GCGGGATCCGTCCCCGTCGGGTCGGGTCGTGACAGAACTCCAGCTTCACTTGGATGTCAGACGGAACTCCGGCGTCACTTGAAAGTTCGACTATAAGTTTGCTAAAATCAGAGTTCAGATGGCCCCAGATTTAATTTTTGAAACTTCCAACTTATTTTTGCTTCAAGATTCGTGCCCCATCAAAATAATTCTTTGATAATATATTAGGCCTATTAAGACTTTATGAAAGAATGAAATTAATATTTAAAATACTGTTATAATATTTCAGCAATTGTTTATGAAGAAATTTGATACTAGTTTATAATGGTGATTACAATGAGGTAAGGGCAAATGTTGTAGATAATTAGAATATTGACGACAATGTGAATAGAGTTGAAGAGAGTCACGGCATAGACAAAGTGGGTTCTATCATGTAATATGTTGGTGGAAGTAGAGATAGCACAAAGGAGGTAGGAAGAGCAGTTGTAAGTGAAAAATTGGATGCATAGTGAAAGGCGATTTATGCACCTAGGGAGATGAGCCATGATATAATTGAGGTGCATAGACTGAAAAAATATTAGGTGCGGAGTGCAGACGGGGGAGCACCGTCTGCACACACACAGGATACCAAGCGGTACCCAACGGTACCGAATGGTACCTAGCTATAATAAATTGATCCGAATAGTGTCGGGTCAGTTTTGGGTTCAGGTCGAACCCGAAATTGACCCGGC
>NW_021362740.1:0-258 GCF_001605985.2 Dendrobium catenatum | reverse complement strand
GTATGTCTGTAAATATATGAAAAGAATAATTCTTGAAAGCAACACTGATTGGACTGATAGTACAAATTGGCGACAAGACATGCCAAAGTATAGGGCAGAATTTGCATATGAATTACTTTGTAAAACGTTGTTAAAATAACAGTTTTTCATTCTGCGTAGAAATGCTTATGTGTATAAATATTTTTCATTCTGATTCTGTGTATAAATGTTTATTTAAACATAGTACGCACAACGAATGCATAAAATACGTATAATGAA
>NW_021362739.1:0-229 GCF_001605985.2 Dendrobium catenatum | reverse complement strand
ACATCAAGTTTTTTTTAATTATTATGATTGGTGTTATCCTTTAGTGATTCATGTGATTAATAGTTATATGTTATTACTTACTGTGCCAATAGGCAAAGAGTGATGACTCTATTTATTGAGTCATTGGTTATTGATTATTGAAAAAATATTACTTAAGCCCAACCTTCTTACTTATATTGTTTGATTTTTAAAATGCATTACTTATTTATTATAAATATACTAATTTTAC
>NW_021362738.1:0-476 GCF_001605985.2 Dendrobium catenatum | reverse complement strand
TTAGGGTGTTTAACAAGAGAACTTTAATGGTGGAAGAAACAACCCATGTAGTATTTGATAAGTCTAATCCTAAGAAACATAGAGTTGAAATGATGATGAGGTTGGAGAGATTACTAGTGGAGTAGAAAATTTGGGGAAGGAGGTAGATCACTAAAGTAATAAAGGAGTTGGAGAAGTCACCCAAGGAGTAGAAAATATTGATTTGGATGAAAGGGTTGTACCTTCTCACACTTTACCTAGAGATTGGAGATACTCTACAAGTCACTCCAAGGATTTGATCTTAGGAGACCCTTCTAGTGGAGTTAAGACTAGACATGGATTTAAGAAGGAGGTTAACCACTCTGCCTTTATCTCAATGACTGAACCCACCTCCATTAACCAAGCCCTTACTGATGAGTTTTGGATTTTAGCAATGTAAGAAGAATTAAATTAATTTGTTAGAAATGATGTTTGGGAGCTTGTAGAAAGACCTAAGG
>NW_021362737.1:0-359 GCF_001605985.2 Dendrobium catenatum | reverse complement strand
GTTGCTGCACAGGAGCAGCAACACTCTGAGGACATTTCCCGCTACGAGCAGCACCGCACAGAGGATTTAGCCCGATTTGACAGGTACATGACTCACCAGCAGCAATAGCATGACCAGGATATCGCCTGGTTCAATGCTCAGTTTACCATGCTTTCCAGCTACTTTCAACAGCCACCTCCGCCACCTCTATCTGATGATCAGGATCCCTCATTTTTCTAGTCTGTGTTTTCTATTTTCTATTTTCTATAGTTTGTCTTGTGGTTTGTTTAAGTTTATGTTTACCTTTTCTTTTGTGTGTCCAGGACCCTCTTTTTGTGATTACAAAAGGGGGAGTAGGATGTGGTAGAAAAAAGGGGATG
>NW_021362736.1:0-242 GCF_001605985.2 Dendrobium catenatum | reverse complement strand
AGCTAGTCGATCATAGCCATCCAAAACCACCTGGGGAAGTTTGAATAGGAAAAAGATGCCCTAGAGCCTCTCATTCGAATCCTAGCATTCTCTCACCTCTCTAGAGCTCTTCCAGTTTGAATCTCTATTCCATTGGGCTCCCCAGAAATTCCTCAACATTTCCCCACTCAAACCCGGCCATCAAACACCGCCGGCGAGTACATTTCGGCGAACTCAAGCTCAAATCCGTTCAAAGCTTATTC
>NW_021362735.1:0-222 GCF_001605985.2 Dendrobium catenatum | reverse complement strand
CTCTAATGAAGAAGTGCCTAATATTTATATACTTTATGAGAGAATACTGAATTAGATTTTTAGAAATGCAGATATCACTAGTGTTATCACACATGGTTTGTATAGTGCCTACAGAAAGTCTAAGGTTAAGGATTTGTTGCTTTAACCATAATACTTCAACAACACAACTTCCTATAGCTATATGTTTCGCCTTAGTGGTGGATAGGGTTACTAAAATTTTTT
>NW_021362734.1:0-344 GCF_001605985.2 Dendrobium catenatum | reverse complement strand
CAGGACCACTTAGGAAATTCTCTAGATGTCGGTCCTACTTCCAAATAACTGTACCACCCACCCATCTTTCATAATTGACTTGACATCATGGTTTTGAATCGATTAGGTGGTTAGCTGGCTCCCCCATCCAGGCCGGGATAAGTCCAGGTTTTGCATTGCATTAGCTAGGACACGGGTCTTAGTGTTTCGTAGAGCACTAAGCCCAACCTAGATTTAGGATTCGAGGTTACTACATTCGATCTCGTAGTATGCCTTAAATAGTAGGTAGGTCCCTTCTTTTCAGGGACCCTAAATCCTACTTATCCGTTTCATAGGATGACGCCACCTCCATCTCTTCTCTCACG
>NW_021362733.1:0-235 GCF_001605985.2 Dendrobium catenatum | reverse complement strand
GTGTCATTTACTTTACTGTTTTTACATTTCCGCATTTTAATTTTCAGTTTTAAAAACTCTTTGGTTGAAAAATATTTTCTAGAAAAACTTAAAAGAAAAATTTTTATTTCGGTTAAACTTAAATTCAAAGGGGAATTAAAATTTTTAAAGTACCAATTTACCCCTCCTCTTGGTATCCTTGGGACATTCACTTAGGCTTAACAACCTAATTACAAGACTCAACAAATAGGACTTT
>NW_021362732.1:0-294 GCF_001605985.2 Dendrobium catenatum | reverse complement strand
TACCTCTATTAGATTGTTCGCCCCCGTCAGCATGTCGTCATAACCCGACCATCGCCAACGTACCACCTGATTGTTAATGTTGGAACATTGTCCGACCACTTCCATTAGGCTTCCATCGCTTGGCCACCACCATTGGCATGCTCCCTGATTGCATGCACCATAGGGCTAGGCTTCGATCACTGCCAACACGGTCTTTGGACTCTTACCAAATAGTTGTTCCCTCTTTTTGCAGGCGAGAACTGAAGCCTGCGTAAGAGGATTGATACATCATCACAAAATTAGCTTGATCAGGCA
>NW_021362731.1:0-221 GCF_001605985.2 Dendrobium catenatum | reverse complement strand
ATCTCTCAGTAGTTGAACCTTCAAGTGTGATTTATTACCAAAATAATCCTTTAACAATAAAAATACCTATAAATGATACAAACCTTTATGAATATTTGTTTTGAGTTATAACACATTTAAATAATAATAAAATAATAGATAGGCCCATTGAGTTTCACTTTTTTAACCATATTAAATAGTTTGTCAATTACATTTCAACTATCTAGATATTTTGAACAAAA
>NW_021362730.1:0-252 GCF_001605985.2 Dendrobium catenatum | reverse complement strand
TCTTTGAGTGGATCTGTTCAAAAACACTCCAATTTCTTTCGCATCCTGATGAAGATGATGTTAATTTGGCTGAGAATTTTTATAGCAACTTTTTGCAAGTTTGGAGCACTTGATCCAAACATCTTCTACCACTCATCTACATATTATCAAGTTTGAGAGTTTAGTGAATAAGCATATTTATATAAGTATACACACATGTTAAAAGTAAAAAAGATAATTACCAGGTTGCATTTCTTTCGCCATTGTCAGTGC
>NW_021362729.1:0-280 GCF_001605985.2 Dendrobium catenatum | reverse complement strand
CACAAAAGTCTCTTTCTTGACTTTTGAGTCTTGGTTCATTAGAGAAGGTGATATCTCTAGCTTTTGAAAGATCACCTGCAATACTTTGAAAAAGAATATTTGTATTTCTTAGCACAAAAGAATATTTGAATTGATAATTTTAAATATTTATTCGGGGATCTCGGCGTATAGCACGATGTCGACCCGAATAAATATTTAAAATGCCCCCTGTCTCGTAGGGACACTTCGGATAGGCTTTGTATATTTGAAATTTTAAATATTTATTTGGGGATCTCGGCAC
>NW_021362728.1:0-236 GCF_001605985.2 Dendrobium catenatum | reverse complement strand
CTCAGGGAAATTCTTAGGATTCGTAGTGAGACACCGCAGAATCGAGATTGACCCTGCTAAAATTGAAGCCATCTTAAATATGCCATCTCCTAAGAGCATTACTCAGTTAAGGTCTCTACAAGGTAGATTGGCGTATATAAGGAGGTTTATTTCTAGTCTTTCCGGGAGATGTCAACCCTTTTCTATCCTTGCGAAAAAAGACGCTAAATTCGTATGGGATGAGAAGTGCCAAAATG
>NW_021362727.1:0-394 GCF_001605985.2 Dendrobium catenatum | reverse complement strand
GGTCCTTACGTCCTGCCGAAGACCCGACATCCTACTCAGGACCCGACATCCTGTTCAAGGCCCGACACTCGGTCCTTACGTCCTAATCAAGGCCCGACACTCAGTCCCTACGTTCTGCCGAAGACCCGACGTCCTACTCAGGGCATGACGTTCAGTCCCTACGTCCTGCCGAGGACCCGACGTCCTGTTCAAGGCCCGACACTCGGTCCTTACGTCCTGCCGAAGACCCGACGTCCTGCTTAAGGCCCGACATTCAATCCCTACGTCCTGTTGAATACCCGTCGTCCTGCTTAAGGCCCGACGTTCAGTCCCTACGTCCTGCTGAAGACTCGACGTCCCGCTTAAGGCCCGAAGTTTAGTCCCTACGTCCTGCTGAAGACTCGACATCCCGCTT
>NW_021362726.1:0-305 GCF_001605985.2 Dendrobium catenatum | reverse complement strand
TTTCTATATATATATATATATTAAAATATTTGACTTTTATTTGAAACTTTATTTTAAAAAATTTCGAGTAAATTTTAGTTGAAATTAAAACTCATTTAAATTAGCAGAAATGAAAATATTTTAAAGAATCTCTAGTAAAACTCTTTTAAATATCTTTCGCTCCTCTCTTGCTCCCAAAGGGAGGAAAGATTATTAGGCCCTCTCACTTGACGTAGAGCTACGTCCTCCTGGAGCTAAAATCGTGCTAAAAACGAGAAATACCAAGCATATACCGAGCAATACCAAACAATAACGAGGAATATCAT
>NW_021362725.1:0-232 GCF_001605985.2 Dendrobium catenatum | reverse complement strand
CTCTCTCTCTCTCTCTCTCTCTCTCTCGGGTTGGAGTCGGCACAGGCAGAGGAGCGAAGGAAATGGGAAGGAGCAGAGAGCCGAGAGACAGTGGAGCGTCGTGAATTCGTGGAAGGAAGAGCGCAGCGTCAGAGCAGCTGAAAGCCATGGGGTTGGGTCGGTATTTAAAGAGGCGAACGGGGCTCGATCGAGGAGAAGATCGCAGATTTTGCGCAAGATTTCCGGAACGGCG
>NW_021362724.1:0-1946 GCF_001605985.2 Dendrobium catenatum | reverse complement strand
ATTGACATAAATGCATGAAACATGATCTTTTAGTTACTTTCTTTTGTTTTTTTTTTATGTTTAGTTCTTTTTTGTGTGTTTTACTTTCTTTTGTTTTCTCTCTTACTTAGTTTTCAAAATCATCACTGAAATGATAACATATTCCATGCCCTTGTTTTTGAAAAATTGTAGTCAATATGTTTTTCATCTCTTAATCTTTTAGATAGTAAAAATATTTTGCGATTGTGTCTCTTTTTCTAACCTATTTTAGTGGCATAGTTTTTTTTTCTAATAAAAAATCTATCTCAAATTAATGATTGTGTATGAAATTGAGATCTTTTCTTAAGCTTGCTTAAGTAAATCTATCATGTATTTATAATGTTTAAAGTCTTTTGTCACATCAAGATCCCTCGTTACTCTTGTCTTTGATTATTAATTCTATTTATGGTAATTTTTCCTTATGTTAGAGAGAGAGCTCCCATTCTCTAATATCTGAGAAGATATATTCACAACTAAGATTTTTTTAAAGATGTTATAAAGAGAATGTAGCTTGCAATAAATAAAAAAAAAAATTGGCCAATGATGCCAACAAAAGAAGAGCAAAGACGCCAAAAATGAAAAATCTATAAAAAATGCGCAAAGCGCCACTAAATTGACAAGGGGCATAAAATGAGCCCACTCAAAAGCAAGTTATTCTCCCTTTTTAAATCTTTTAGAACTTAGAGGTTTTGGTTCTCAAAGACTTGATTTCGATTGTTTTGCGATCGTGACAGATTTACTTTGGTTCATTATTTTATAGAGATAGCTTTTTCTTAAACCAAGTGGTGGATGAATTCTTTTTCTCATATCCAATTAATTCTTTGAGTTAGGTCATTGATTTCAAAAGATAATTCTACCCTAAGAAAATGTCTAAACTAAGGGTAACCATGACCGGATATTCTACTATTCTATGGATTATTGAGATTGTTAACTCATTAACCCACAAGTTTTTAAATAAATAACATGGAATACTACATCATTTTCATGCCTCGGTCAAAAAAAAAATTGTTGTGATTTACTATTATTCCTTTGTGTTCCCCTCTCCTTTTTGATATGTTAAAAGGGGGAGAAGTTAATGATGTTTTTACACTTGTCGATCCTGAAATTTTACTGTTAATTGTCTTCGAAGTGTTTTGCCATCATTAAAAAGGGAGAGATTGTTAGAAATCTATTTTCATGACTTATGTTTTGATGATTGACAAACACTATTGATTCTCTTGGACTGCCTGTTACTTCTAACTTCTTAGGAATCGAAGATTGGACGAACAGACGAAGCTAGTTCAAGATTGCGTAGGTCTAGGGTTGATTCAATATGTACTTTGTTTTTCTCTTCTTGACTCTATTTGTAATGGTCAAAGAGACTGATGCTAAATAACCTACACACACACACACACACACACTTGAGAGACTTAGAATTTCTATTTTTACTTATATCGCCATGACGATATTTACATCGTCCTGGACGATCAGGCTCAAAACAGAAAGTCTAATTAAGGATTCCTAATTAAGGCAGCCGTCATTAACAGATCGTCCTGGACGATACGTGTATCGACCAGAACGATAATCTCAAAATAGAAAGAAATTACCGCCATAGACAATTAAGGTATATTATATTTTTAAATAATCGGCCAGGACGATTCTTGATCGGCCTGGATGATATTCACAAATTATGCCTTAATTGATCAGGAAATCAAGGGAGTAATTAAGGATGATTGATACGATCCTATCGTCCTGGACGATCACAGGATCGGCCAGGACGATCTATTCAAAAAACTTTAGTTTTTTCAGGATGATAAATATCGGCCAACTCAAATTCAAGGCGATGCTCTGGATGATTTTCCTCTGATTTGTGCTGATCGGCCAGGACGATCGTGAGATCGGCCTGGACGAACAAGCCAATTTTCAATCGTCCAGTTTTCATTCAGGGC
>NW_021362723.1:0-213 GCF_001605985.2 Dendrobium catenatum | reverse complement strand
TCATTAAATTTATTTTGAGATGAATATAATATCAAATTTTTTTAAAAAAATTATGTTCATTAAAAAAGAAAACTTAAGCTAGAATTTTGTATATATTAGCTTATTTGTCAATTCCTTAAAAATACAAGATGTAGAGAAGCTCCTATGCCACTTTTGAAGAAAAAATTGATGCGGAGATCCAACCGTCCATGCCAATCTGAGGAGGAGCTGAAG
>NW_021362722.1:0-1088 GCF_001605985.2 Dendrobium catenatum | reverse complement strand
AATTAATGTGATGATTGGTGAAGGTTGGGATTTCTTTCATGTCCCCTTTGAATGCCTATCGGGAGGAATATTGTTGTTAAGGAAGCAAGGAATGGCTTCATTCAAAAACGGTGGAAGCATCAACTCAGTTTGTGGTAGGTGATCTTGAAGTATCCAACAAAGGTACTCTAAAAATAGCAAAGACTTATGGGAGCAAAGATGTCTACAGGAGAAGAATTCTATGGGATGGTTTGGAACGTCACATGATCAAAAATTTTCCTAAGATCATAAAAGGTGATTTCAACTATTTATTGTCTAAGGAGGAAAAAAAGGAGGGAGAAAATTTCTATTTGGATTGGGACCGAAGGAGATGAAGTCTTTCATCTCTTGTAATGATTTTCATGAGGTAACTAGCATTGGAACCTAAGTATACATGGTACAACAACAAGAAAGGGGCTGAAAAAATCATGGAAAAACTGGATAGGAGACTCATTAATTCTGCTGCATTTAACTCTTCTCATAGATTAATGGTGAGGCATTTGGTAAGGATTTCTTCGGACCATAATCTATTCTTACTGAATTTGTTAAAAGTCAGCTCTCCAATAAAAAAGGTCGTTAGATTCGAAGAGGTGTGGACTTTAATTCTTGCTTCTGTGGAAATTGTGAGAGAGTCCTGGAAGAGAAAAGCTCATGGAGATCCAACTCAAGCTTTGAACTAGAAGATGAAAAGGACCTTAAGGGATATGCACTATTGAAGCAAGGCAAAGTTCAAAGCATTAAAATTTTCAAAACAAGAGCTAAAAGCAGAAATTCTGAGTTTAAAGAAGAAGGAAGCTGAGGAAAGGAAGTTTTCAGAGGAAGAAGAATGGATCCTGAAAGCTAAAATAGAGGAGCTTAATTTTGTTTTAGCTCGGGTCAACACTTGGTGGAGGCAACGTTCCAAAGTCAAGTCGCTGGCGGATGGGGACTCGAACTCAAGGTTCTTCCAAGCATATGCTATTTCTAGGATAAATACAAACTACATCCATAATATCAAGACGAATGGGGCTTAATCGTAGAGGATCAAAAAGAAGTGGAGGATGTGTTGTTTCGGTACTATAGCAACAAAT